>NC_142480.1:15870303-16173333 GCF_049115385.1 Moschus berezovskii | reverse complement strand
CGGAGATACTATATAACCCGGTATTTCACGTCACAATATATATCCAAGAGAAATAAATATATACCTATGGCTGATTCATGTTGAGGTTTGATAGAAAACAACAAAATTCTATAAAGCAAGTATCCTTCAGTTACATAATAAATAAATTTTAAAAATATGTATCTGTACAAAATTTGTACATAGTATTTACAGTAGCATTAGAAATAATCCAAATGTCCACTAATGAATTAATGGATGAATGTAATGCAGTATATCAATGAAATATTAGTCAGCATAAAAGGAATAAAATACTGATACATGGTGCAACATGTATGCCAACTAAAAGAAACCAGTCACAAAAACACAGATACTTTATAATTTAACTTTTATGAAATGATCAGAATAGGCATATTGTGTGGTAAAAGTGTCATAAAATTAATTGTGGTGATAGTTGCATAATTCTGATTTATGCACTTTGGTGAAATATATGGTTATATAAATTAAATCTTAATAAAGCTGTCTCTAAATAAGAAAAATGTCAACAGTAGATATATGGATAAGTAAACAAAACTAAGAGTAGTTACAGAGATTAAAATAAAAATTAATATGTAATATTTTATTCAAGAAACTGATTCCTAAAAATTGGTTTCTAGAGTCGGGGGGTAGGATGGGGAGAAAGCATTTTCAGTATCTCCTGTACAGATTTTAGAATAGATAACAATCAGAAAGAAAATAGGTCACCAATTTTGATCAACTGTGTATTCATCTTAAAAATCTATAGAAGCTATATTTACATTGACACAAAACCATACCCTCCTGAAGAAATATTTCCATAATGTATTTATCAGAGGTTTGATAACTCTTTAAATGATTTCTCTCTTTTTGTAATAACTAATCATTTTGTTCACCCACAAAAAAAAAAAAAAAGAAGAGTTTGGCATTCTCTGTTGTTGCAGAGACGTAATTGTGGTTTTTGACTATCATCTGACTGCAATACATAACCGTACTGGTTATTCAGTCTGACTGTCTCTACAGGGTCATCTTATCCATCCCACATAAACCCCTTCCAGCAGAGTACGAGGTTACAGTGCAAACATATAATGAAAGACAAATACAGACTCTGGGAGCTGAAGTTAAAGGATATTGAGCATTAAAATTAAGTATAATTTTAGATACTGTTTTGTAGGACTAGAATCCACTGAAAATCACTGGAAATTAAGTTAAGTTTGAGATTGGTTCAGTAGATATTTATTGAGTACACACTATGTACCAGTCAGTGTTCCAAGTACAACAGTGGACAAAACAGAGGAATTCTGTCTCTCTTGTGGAGTCTACATTTTAGTGAGGTATGACAGACAAAATTCAAATGAGTGGATGAATGAATAGTATCTCAGGAAGTAAAAAGTGCTATAATGAGACTTCAGCAGAGTAAAGAGGTAAGAGTGATAGTAAATAAGGTGTTGTTTTACATAGAGGAGTAAGGAAAGTTCTTTCTAACAATGAGACATCTGATTAAAGAGTTAAAGGAAGTCAGGAGCTGAGCCATATCGATTTTCCCCTTTTCAGACACAGAAGAGATGCAAAGAATGACAAACATAAGGAACAAGAATGCAGATCAAGAGAAATGGAAGTTGGAAAATTAGTATTGCAGTAGTTTAGATTATAGATGGTGGTGGCCTGGACAAGCGTACAATGACTGGAGGTAGGATAACATGGTTGGATTTTGATCTATTTTAAGGATAAAAACAACAGTTCATGCTGGTTCATGAGAGATAAAGAAGAGCTAATACTTGCTCTAGAGTTTTAGTCTGAGCAGTTAGAAAAATGAAACTTCTGTTTTTGGATTGAGAATGACAAAGGGTTTCATAGTGGAAACCAAGAATTGTTTTAGATGCTTTAAGTTTGAGATGGCTACAAGACTGCAAATGGAATTTATGTGTTTGAAGTCAAAGAGTTAACACTGAGAACATAAATTTGGGAGTTATCAGTATACAGATGAGATGTGCATGCATATCACTGAAAGAAATAAATTAGAAAATTCCTATTGATAAAGAAAAGATATTTAAGGATTTAGCATTTTGACACTCTAATGCTTACAGGTCAGATCAGCAAGAAGAAACCAAAAAGGATATTTTGGTATCTTTTTTAAAAGAGTACTCAGTGAGAGAGAAGGAAAAAAAAGAGACTCTGATTGTTTGTTTTTTGGAGGATAGGTGAAGAAAGTGTTTCAAGAGGAGTTGTGATAGTCATTTGTGTCAAATGCTACAGATAAATCCAGTTAGATGTACTTCAAGAATTTATCATTGGATTTAACAACATGGAAGCTATTAATGACCTTGAAACCAACAGTTTTTGTAAATAGATATGGATTAAGGAAAGTGGTGATATTTTGAGGAATTTTGCTTTAAAGATGAGCAAAGAAACAGGTGGCTGAAGGGATATGCTAAATGTAGTTATGAGATATTATACTACACCTGTACAACACTGGGAGTTTTCTAGGAGAATAAGTGATGGTGAAGAAGAAAGAGAGAACAATAGCAGGAAAAAATGGAACTGAAAGAGCAGGGCTTGCGTCGTCTTGAGAACTTGACTCTACTGTATATCTAAATATTGGTTAAGCTTTTATTCTTAAAAAAAAAAAGTTTTTGGTTTAAACTCTTCTGACTCCTAAAAAATATGTAATAGCATTGGGACCTTAAAACAGAATGGTTTAAGCTCTCAAAATACCTATGCTTACTCCATTCAGCATAAACAGACTCTATTTCAACATACTCTATACTCGTGTTCTCTTTTTTGTCTAATCTAAACATGTTTCTGTTAAAGGCTATCATAATCTCCAACAGAGAATCAAATGACATTTATTCAAGCCTTGGTGCCAGATTAACATGCCAGAAGTTATGCTGATACCTACAAAATGTTACTTTATTTTTTTCCCTGAGCTTTGCAGCAAGATAATTTAGCTTCAGGCAATCAAAGCATAAACCTCTTTAAGGTTGATTTTTCCAAAAGCAGCTGTTTGTAGTCTAAAGCTGAATTTGTGTGTAAGTCATTAGCACAGTGTTTACAAGTTTGCTTTTTTCTGCATGGCTTCTATAAAACTATATCATGGTTGATATTTTATTTCTAAACATACTTCTATGTTAATTCATCCTCTGGGGGCATATAAAGCATAAATTCAATCTACCACTTCCTGATGTTTAATATTAAGTGCTTCAAAGTATGGAGAAGGCAATGGCAACCGACTCCAATACTCTTGCCTGGAAAATCCCATGGACAGAGGAGCCTGGTAGGCTGCAGTCCATGGGGTTGCTAAGAGTCAGACACAACTGAGCGACTTCACTTTCACTTTCATGCATTGGAGAAGGAAATGGCAACCCACTCCAATGTTCTTGCCTGGAGAATCCCAGGGATGGAGAATCCCAGGGGGAGTCTGGTGGGCTCCCTGTCTCTGGGGTCTCACAGAGTCGGACACGACTGAAGCAACTTAGCAGCAGCACCCTTCAAAGTATATCACATCCCCATTTACTCTTTCCCACACATACTTAATGATGCAGTACCTAGGGCAACTTCTTTTTTGACCCAGATGGAAATTAGCTGGTGAATTTAAACAATGATTGATGAATTTAGGGACCTAAAAGAGTTAGAATTAACTCTAGGGACTAATTATTTTCCTGTACCACATCACTCATGCCACTGCTGTGAGCAAGCATCATTAATCCCAACAGTCAATTACTCATCCATTTGATCCCTATCTTCAAAATGTTCCATTTAAAATATTCAAAGTCAAGTTCTTATTAATTTGAGAATTTTGGATTAAAAAAATAGAGATCTCAATATAAATAGAATTTATTGTAAAGTTTGGTTCTTTATTTCACATGGAAGTTACTTTCATATATGGTGTGAGGATGGGATCATCCCCGTTCTTTATCTGGAGAACTAAAATCAAATCAGTGCTCTCTATGCACTTGGTTTCAGCTTTAACATAAGTCCTTCCAATGAACACTCAGGATTGATCTCGTTTAGAATGGACTGGTTGGATTTCCTTGCATGCAATGAGTTGACTCACTGGAAAAGAGTCTGATGCTGGGAGGGATTGGGGGTAGGAGGAGACGGGGACGACAGAGAATGAGATGGCTGGATGGCATCACCGACTTGATGGACATGAGTTTGAGTGAACTCTAGGAGCTGGTGATGGACAAGGAGGCCTGGCGTGCTGTGATTCATGGGGTTGCGGAAAGTCGGACACGACTAAGCGACTGAACTGAACTGATGCACTTGGTATACACTGGAGGAAGACACGGTATAACTACAATAAAGACTCAACTTGGAAAACAGAAGAAAGGCAAATATGCCTTTTTCTATAGCCATTTGCTGTAACACCCTGAAATCCTTCTGAGCAGATATTCATGGACTCCCTTCTGCAGGATGGACAACATTTCTTAATTAGCTCACAATTCTGCTCCTTAGGAAGAGCTTTCCACTCATTGCTAAATCTCATCCATTCCATTCAGTGAGATTGGTCACTGATTAGTGAGTCTGCCCATTCTCATTATTCCTCTTAGCTACATATATCAGACATTGGTGGGAGGAGACACATTTGTAGGCTGAATAATGTTTGCATCCTATTTACTACCTGGAAAATGCTGGGGATCCAATAGCCATTTTAAGTCTTGGAAAGAGAATTGAGAATATCTTACTCCATCTTGTGGTTTCTTTGGCAGCACAATCCTCTGAAATAACTCCTGAAAGCATGAAGAGATGGAGCCAAAGCAAAGACAATAACCAGTAGTGGATGTGACTGGTGATGGAAGTAAGTCTGATGCTGTAAAGAACAACATTGCATAGGAACCTGGAACGTTAGGTCCATGAATCAAGGCAAATTGGAAGCAGTCAAACAGGAGATGGCAAGAGTGAACATCGATATTTTAGGAATCAGTGAACTAAAATGAATTGGCATGGGCAAATTTATAATTCAGATGGCCAATATATCTACTACTGTGGGCAGGAATCCCTTAGAAGAAATGGAGTAGCACTCATAGTCAACAAAAATGTCCAAAATGCAGTACTTGGGTTCAATCTCAAAGATGACAGAAAGATCTCTGTTCATTTCCAAGGCAAATAATTCAGTATCACAGTAATCCAAGTCTATACCTTTATTGTGCCCTTCTTTGCAAGAAATATTCCCTTGGTATATCTCTCAGCTGAAGAAGCTGAACAGTTCTATAAAGACCTTCTAGAACTAACACTCAAAATATGTCCTTTTCATCATAGGGGACTGGAGTGCAAAAGTAGGAAATCAAGAGATACCTGGAGTAACAGGCAAATTTGAAGCAGGGAAAAGGCTAACAGAGTTTTGTCAAGAGAATGCACTAGTCGTAGCAAACACCCTCTTCCAACAACACAAGAAAAGACTCTACACATCGATATCACCAGATGGTCAACACCGAAATTAGACTGATTATTTTCTGTGCAGCCAAAGATAGAGAAGCTCTATACAGTCAGCCCATTCTAAAGGAGATCAATCCTGGATGTTCATTGCAGGGACTGATGCTGAAGCTGAAACTGCAATACTTTGGCCACCTCATGCGGCGAGTTGACTCACTGGAAAAGACTCTGATGCTGGGAAAGGTTGGGGGCGGGAGGAGAAGGGGACGACAGAGAATGAGATGGCTGGATGGCAACACCGACTCTGTGGACATGAGTTTGAGTGTACTCCGGGAGTTGGTGAGGGACAGGGAGGCCTGGCGT
Source organism: Moschus berezovskii (assembly GCF_049115385.1). NCBI lineage: Eukaryota > Metazoa > Chordata > Mammalia > Artiodactyla > Moschidae > Moschus > Moschus berezovskii. The sequence goes on along the minus strand of NC_142480.1, from coordinate 16,167,606 downwards.
GCTGTGATTCATGGGGTCGTGGAGAGTCGGACACGACTGAGCGACTGAACTGAACTGATACAGTCAGCAAAGCAAGACTGGGAGCTGACTGTGGCTCAGATCATGAATTTCTTATTGCAAAATTCAGACATAAATTGAAGAAACTAAAGACAACTACTAGACCATTCAGGTATAACCTAAATCAAAGCCCTTATGATTATACAGTGGAAGTGACAAATGGATTTAAGGGATTAGATCTGATAGAGTGCCTGAAGAACTATGGACAGAGGTTCATGAATTGTATAGGAGATAGTAATCAGGACCATCCATAAGAAAAATAAGTGCAAAAAGGCAAAATGGTTGTCTGAGGAGTCCTTACAAATAGCTGAGAAAAGAAGAGCCAGACACAAGTGAGTGACTAACAACAACAAAGAGAAGCAGAAGATATTAAGAAGAGGTGGCAAGAATACACAGAAGAATTATACGAAAAATATATTCATGACCCAGATAATCACGATGTGTGATCACACACCTGGAGCCGCACATGTTGGAATGTGAAGTCAAGTGAGCCTTAGGAAGCATCACTACGAACAAAGCTAGTGGAGGTGATGGAATTCCAGTTGAGCTATTTCAAATCCCAAAAGATGATGCTGTGAAAGTGCTGCACTCAATATGCCAGCAAATTTGGAAAAGTCAGCAGTGGCCACAGGACTGGAAAAGGTCAGTTTTCATTCCAATCCCAAAGAGAGGCAATGCCAAAGAATGCTCAAACTACCGAACAATTGCTCTCATCTCACATGCTAGCAAAGTAATGCTCAAAATTCTCCAAGCCAGGCTTCAACAGTATGTGAACGATGAACTTCCAGATGTTCAAGCTGGATTTAGAAAAGGCAGAGGAACCAGAGATCAAATTGCCAACATCCTTTGGATCATCAAAAAAGAAAGAGAGTTCCAAATAAACACCTACTTCTGCTTTATTGACTACACCAAACCCTTTGACTGTGTTGATCACAACAAACTTTGGAAAATTCTTCAAGAGGGGAATAACAGACCACCTTACCTGCCTCCTGAGAAATCTGTATGCAGGTCAAGAAACAACAGTTAGAACTGGACATGGAACAACAGACCAGTTCCAAATTGGGAAAGGAGTACGTCAAGGCTTTATATCGTCACCCTGCTTATTTAACTTATATGCAAAGTACATCATGCCAAATACCGGGCTGGATGAAACACAAGCTGGAATCAAGATTGCCAGGAGAAATATCAATAACCTCAGATATGCAGATGACACCACCATTATGGCAGAAAGAGAACTAAAGAGCCTCTTGATGAAAATGAAAGAGGAGAGAGAAAAAGCTGGCTTAAAAATCGACATTCTGAGGGCACGGGAAGATGGCGGAAGAATAGGACGGGGCGACCACTTTCTCCTCCACAAAATCAGCAAAAGAACATTTGAACGCTGAGTAAATCCCACAAAACAACTTCTGAATACCGGCAGAGGACATCAGGCACTCAGAAAAGCAGCCCATAGTCATCGAAAGGAGGTAGGAAATAGTATAAAAAATAAAAAGAGAGACAAAAGAGGGAGGGACAGAGCTCCGTCCTGGGAAGGGAGGCTTAAAAAAATAAAAGTTTCCAAACACCTGGAAACACTGGCGAGTGGAACCTCAGAGGGCTGCATAACTGGGAGACAAAAGACATAAATAATCAAAACTCACAGACTCAGTGCCCAGAGGAAACTCTCAGCGGAGAAGCGGCACAGACCCCTGCACCCCGCACTAGCAGGCAGGGGCTGGGCAGGGAGGCGTGGGTAGCGGCGCTTAGAGGGAGAACCAGGCTTGAACACCCCAGGGCAAACTGAGGGTGCAAACTTAAGAAACAAAAGCAGAAGCTGCAGCTAAAAGGCGAAAAAGCTAGGAGAAGCCTGTGAAAAGCCCCAACCCAGGATTCTGCAGCCCCGCCCACAGAACAAGGCACTGAGCGGAGCGAGCCAGCAGCGGGCAGCCCTTCCCCCAGCCCCCGCCAACGCAGGTGGGGAGGGCGGCCAGCGCTGGGGCAGGGGCAGCTGCGGCCCCAGAGAGGCTTCCCGTGCCAAGCTACAGGCAGGCTTCCTTGCTGGCCAGGACTTTTGGGGTTCCGGCCGGTCGATATCCGCCTGAGAAAGTGCGCCAGTTGTACTCCCAGAAAACCCAGCGGCAGGTACCGGGAAGGCAATAAGTCACAGCGACCACGCTCGCCAAACGCCTGGTCACCTGAGCTGCTCAGACCGGGGAATGCACAAAACGCAGGCCCAGCCAAGTGTGCGCCTTTGTCCAGTACCCAAGGACCTGAACCTGAGCCGCTCAGACCTGGGAAGTGCATGCAACCCAGTGCCGGCCGCGGACAGCTCCCAGAAGAGCAACTTAAAGCCTAAGCAGCATAAACAGGGAAAGCACACACGCCTCGAGTGGGAGCATTCCCAGTGTAGCCAAGACACTGCGAGCACTCCCCACAGACGCCAGGGATATTTGTTAGCTGCGTTCCTCCCTCCCCACAGCAGGACTGAACAGGTGAGCCGGGGGAAAAAAAAAGTGTCCACCACCGCATCCTGGTGTCAGGACGGGAATTAGACACTAAGGAGACCAGATAACAAAAGAGCTCTTTCAACAGAAGGAACTACCTTGGAAGTAACAGAGGGAGAAGCCTTGAGCCTACTGCAAGAATAAGACTGAAAACCAGAGGCAGAGGCTTAAGGCAAAATCCTGAGAACACCAGAGATCTCCTGTTCCAGAGAACATTAATTGATAGGTACTCATCAAATGCCTCCATACATACACTGAAACCAGGCACCACCCAAGGGTCAACTAGTTTCAGTGAAAGACATACTACGCAAAGTATCCAGCAACACAGGAGAATAGCACTGAGCTTCAATATACAGGCTGCCCAAAGCCACTCCAAACCCACTGACATCTCAAACTCATTACCGGACACTTCATTGCACTCCACAGAGAAGAAATCCAGCTCCACCCACCAGAACATCAACACAAGCTTCCCTAACCAGGGAACCTTGACAAGTCACCCATCCAACCCCACACACAACGAGGCAGCTACATAATAAAGAGAACTCCACAAATTGCCAGAAGACGGAAAGGCCACCCCGTACACAACAATATAAGCAGGATGAAGAGGCAGAGAAATACCCAGCAAGTAAAGGAACAGGATAAATGCCCACCAACACAAACAAAAGAGGAAGATATGGGGAACCTGCCTGATAAAAAATTTCGAATTTTAATTGTGAAAATGATTCAAAATCTGGAAAGCAAAATGGAGTTACAGATAAATAAACTGGAGAAAAGGATTGAGAAGATGCAAGAAATGTTTAATAAGGAATTAGAGGAAATAAAAAAGAGTCAATATACAATGAATAATGCAATAGATGAGATCAGAAACACTCTGGAGGGAACAAACAGTAGAATAACGGAGGCAGAAGACAGGATAAGCGAGCTAGAAGATAGAATTGTAGAAATAAATGAAACAGAGACGGAAAAAGAAAAAAGAATTAAAAGAAATGAGGACAATATTAGAGACATATGGGACAATATTAAACGCCCCAACATTCGAATCATAGGAGTCCCAGAAGAAGAAGACAAAAAGAAAGACCATGAGAGAATACTTGAGGAGATAATAGTTGAAAATTTCCCTAAAATGGGGAAGGAAATAATCACCCAAGTCCAAAAAACACAGAGAGTCCCTAACAGGATAAACCCAAGGCGAAATACTCCAAGGCACATATTAATCAAATTAACAAAGATCAAACACAAAGAACAAACATTAAAAGCAGCAAGGGAAAAACAGCAAATAACACACAAGGGGATCCCAATAAGGATAACAGCTGATCTTTCAGCAGAAACTCTTCAGGCTAGGAGGGAATGGCAAGACATACTTAAAGTGACGAAAGAAAGTAATATACAGCCCAGATTACTATACCCAGCAAGGAACTCATTCAAATATGAAGGAGAAATCAAAAGCTTTACAGACAAGCAAAAGCTGAGAGAATTCAGCATCACCAAACCAGCTCGCCAACAAATACTAAAGGATCTTCTCTAGATAGGAAACATAGAAAGGGTATATAAACTTGAACCCAAAATAATAAAGAAAATGGCAACGGGATCATACTTATCAATAATCACCTTAAACATAAATGGGTTGAATGCCCCAACCAAAAGACAAATGCTGGCTGAATGGATACAAAAACAAGACCCCCATATATGTTGTCTACAAGAGACCCACCTCAAAATGAGGGACACATACAGACTGAAAGTGAAGGGCTGGAAAAAGATATTCCACGCAAATAGAGACCAAAAGAAAGCAGGAGTAGCAATACTCATATCAGATAAAATAGATTTTAAAACAAAGGCTGTGAAAAGAGACAAAGAAGGAAACTACATAATGATCAAAGGATCAATCCAAGAAGAAGATATAACAATTATAAATATTTATGCACCCAACATAGGAGCACCGCACTATGTAAGACAAGTACTAACAAGTATGAAAGGGGAAATTAACAACAATGCAATAATAGTGGGAGATTTTAATGCCCCACTTACATCTATGGATAGATCAACTAAACAGAAAATTAACAAGGAAACACAAACTTTAAATGATACAATAGACCAGTTAGACCTAAGTGATCTCTATAGGACATTTCACCCCAAAACAATGAATTTCACCTTTTTCTCAAGCGCACACGGAACCTTTTCCAGGATAGATCACATCCTGGGCCATAAATCTAGCCTTGGTAAATTCAAAAAATTGAAATCATTCCAAGCATCTTTTCTGACCACAATGCAGTAAGATTAGATCTCAATTACAGGAGAAAAACTATTAAAAATGCCAGCATATGGAGGCTGAACAACACGCTGCTGAATAATGAACAAATCATAGAAGAAATCAAAAGAGAAATCAAAATATGCATAGAAATGAATGAAAATGAAAACACAACAACCCAAAGCCTCTGGGACACAGTAAAAGCAGTGCTAAGGGGGAAGTTCAAAGCAATACAGGCACACCTCAAGAAACAAGAAAAAAGTCAATTAAATAACCTAACTCTACATCTAAAGAAACTAGAAAAGGAAGAAATGAAGAACCCCAGGGTCAGTAGAAGGAAAGAAAGCTTAAAAATTAGGGCAGAGATAAATGCAAAAGAAACAAAAGAGACCATAGCAAAAATCAACAAAACCAAAAGCTGGGTCTTTGAGAAGGCAAATAAAATTGACAAACCACTAGCCAGACTTATCAAGAAACAAAGGGAGAAGAAACAAATCAATAAAATTAGAAATGTAAATGGAGAGATCACAACCGACAACACAGAAATACAAAGGATTATTAGAGAATACTATCAGCAATTATATGGCAATAAAATGAATAACTTGGAAGAAATGGACAAATTCCTAGAAAAGTACACCTTGCCAAAACTGAACTGGGAAGAAATAGAAAATCTGAACAGACCCATCACAAGCACGGAACTAGAGGAAGTAATCAGAAATCTTCCAGCAAACAAAAGCTGAGGTCCAGACAGCTTCACAGCTGAATTCTACCAAAAATTTAGAGAAGAGCTAACACCTATTCTACTCTAACTCTTCCAGAAAATTGCTGAGGAAGGGAAACTTCCAGACTCATTCTATGAGGCCACCATCACCCTAATCCCAAAACCTGGTAAAGACCCCACAAAAAAAGAAAACTACAGGTCAATATCACTGATGAACATAGATGCAAAAATCCTTAACAAAATTCTAGCAATCAGAATCCAACAACACATTAAGAAGATCATACATTATGACCAAGTGGGCTTTATCCCAAAATGCAAGGATTCTTCAATATCCGCAAATCAATCAACACCACATTAACATACTGAAAAATAAAAATCATATGATTATCTCAATAGATGCAGAGAAAGCCTTTGACAAAATATAACATCCATTTATGATAAAACCCCTCCAGACAGTGGGACTAGAAGGGACATATCTCAACATAATAAAAGCTATATATGACAAACCCACAGCAAACATTATCCTCAATGGTGAAAAACTGAAAGCATTTCCTTAAAGTCAGGAACAAGACAAGGGTGCCCACTCTCACCACTACTATTCAACATAGTTCTGGAAGTTTTGGCTACAGCAATCAGAGCAGAAAAAGACATAAAAGGAATACAAATTGGAAAAGAAGAAGTAAAACTCTCACTGTTCGCTGATGACATGATCCTCTACACAGAAAACCCTAAAGACTCTACCAGAAAACTACTAGAGCTAATCAATGAATACAGTAAAGTTGCAGGATATAAAATCAACACACAGAAATCCCTGGCATTCCTATACACTAATAATGAGAAAATAGAAAGAGAAATTAAGGAAACTATTCCATTCACTGTTGCAACGAAAAGAATTAAATTCTTAGGAATATATATACCTAAGGAAACAAAAGACTTATACATAGAAAACTATAAAACACTAGTGAAAGTAATCAAAGAGGACATTAATAGATGAAGAAATATACTGTGTTCGTGAATTGTAAGAATAAATATTGTGAAAATGAGTATACTACCCAAAGTAATTTATACATTTAATGCAATCCCCATCAAGCTACCAACAATATTTTTCACAGAACTAGAACAAATAAGCTCACAATTTGTATGGAAATACAAAAAACCTCGAATAGCCAAAGCAATCTTGAAGAAGAAGAATGGAACTGGAGGAATTAACCTGCCGGACTTCAGGCTCTACTACAAAGCCACAGTCATCAAGACAGTATGGTACTGGCATAAAGACAGAAATATAGATCAACGGAACAAAATAGAAAGCCCAGAGGTAAATCCACGCACCTATGGACATCTTGTCTTTGACAAAGGAGGCAAGAATATAAAATGGAGAAAAGACAGTCTCTTTAACAAGTGGTGCTGGGAAAACTGGTGAGCCACTTGTAAAAGAATGAAACTAGACCACTTCCTACCACCATACACCAAAATAAACTCAAAATGGATTAGAGAGCTAAATGTAAGACACCTCCCAGAATATTGGAAATAAAAGCAAAAATAAACAAATGGGACCTAATTAAAATCAAAAGCTTCTGCACAGCAAAGGAAACTATAAGCAAGGTGAAAAGATAGCCTTCAGAATGGGAGAAAATAATAGCAAATGAAGCAACGGATAAAGGATTAATCTCCAAAATATACAAGCAGCTCCTTCAGCTCAATTCCAGAAAAATAAGTGACCCAATCAAAAAATGGGCCAAAGAACTAAACAGACATTTCTCCAAAGAAGACATAAAGATGGCTAACAAACACATGAAAAAATGCTCAACATCCCTCATAATCAGAGAGATGCAAATCAAAACCACAATGAGATACCATTTCACACCAGTCAGAATGGCTGCTATCCAAAAGTCTACATGCAATAAATACTGGAGAGGGTGTGGAGAGAAGGGAACCCTCTTACACTGTTGGTGGGAATGCAAACTAGTACAGCCACTATGGAGAACAGTGTGGAGATTCCTCAAAAAACTGGAAATAGAACTGCCATATGATCCAGCAATCGCACTTCTGGGCATACACACCGAGGAAACCAGAATTGAAAGAGACACATGTACTCCAATGTTCATTGCAGCACTGTTTATAATAGCCAGGACATGGAAGCAACCTAGATGTCCATCTGCAGATGAATGGATAAGAAAGCTATGGTACATATACACAATGGAGTATTTTTCAGCCATCAAAAAGAATGCATTTGAATCAGTTCTAATGAGGTGGATGAAACTGAAGCCTATTATACAGAGTGAATTAAGCCAAAAAGAAAAACATCAATACAGTATACTAACACACATACATGGAATTTAGAAAGATGGTAACCTTAACCCTGTATGCGAGACTGCAAAAGAGACATAGGTATATAGAACAGTCTTTGGGACTCTGTGGGAGAGGGTGAAAGTGGGATGATTGGGGAGAACAGCATTGTAGTATGTATATTATCATATGTGAAATGAAACACCAGTCCAGGTTCGACGCATGATATAGGATGCTTGGGGCTGGTGCACGGGGATGACCTGGAGGGAGGATATAGGGAAGAGGGAGGTGGGAGGGGGGTTCAAGAAAGGGAATACATGTACACCCGGGGCGGATTCATGTCAATGTATGGCAAAACCAACCAATATATTAATGTAAGGTAATTTGCCTCCAATAAAATAAATTTTAAAAAAATAAAAGTTTGATAGGATTCCCTTATGAAAAAAAAAATTGACATTCTGAAAACTAAGATCATGGCATCCAGTGCCACCACTTCATGGCAAACACTTCGGGAAATAATGGAACCATTAACAGACTTTATTTTGGGGGGATCCAAAATCAATGCATATGGTGACTGCTGCCACAAAATTAAAAGATGCTTGCCCTTTAGAAGAAAAACTATGATCAACCTAGACAGCGTATTAAAATGCAAAGACATTACTTTGCCGACAAAGGTCTGTCTAGTCAAAGCTATGTTTTTCCCAGTAGTCATGTATGGATGTGAGAGTTGGACTATAAAGAAAGCTGGATGTTGAAGAATTGATGCTTTTGAACTGTGGTGTTGGAGAAGACTCTTGAGAGTCCCTTGGACTGCAAGGAGATCCAACCAGTCCATTCTAAAGGAAATCAGTGCTGAATATTCATGGGAAGGACTGATGCTAAAGCTGAAGCTTTAGTACTTTGGCCACCTGATGCAAATAACTGATTCACTGGAAAAGACCCTAATACTGGGAAAGATTGAAGGTAGGAGGAGAAGGGAATGACAGAGGTCAAGATGGTTGAGTGACATCACCAACTCAATGGACATGAGTTTGAGCAAGCTCTGGGAGTTGGTGATGGACAGGGTTGCCTGGCATGCTGCAAGCAGTCCATGGGGTCTCAAAGAGTTGGACACGACTGAGCGACTGAACTGAACTGATTGACAGTCTTCTTAAAACCTTCATGGGCTATTTATATAGTTGAATCAAATCTATCTCATATATCAATTACTGCACACACAGTCTTTTATAGGCTTCTCAGATGTTTTTAATATCTTTTTGCTTTCTCATACCCTTAACTCTTTCTCTCAATTTTATTGCATTTCTCTGCCACCTATCAAATTTTAGTGGAAGAACCATGCATTGTCTCTTTTCCTTGAGTTTCTCTTCTTCTAATTGAAAAGATTTATTGAAACTACCCTCTTAGTTGGGTCTTTACACTGAGACAGCTCATTTGACAGAAAAGTTTTAACAAAATGAATCTATCAGCCATTGTCTTGATTCAGTATTGCCTTGTAGTTGAGATTTCATTTGTCTTTATTGGTCAAAGAATTTCTCCATTTTATCTTTTATTATTTGAGTTTAAGAAGCAGTTAGTTACCTTTTCACCTCTACAAATCCCAAAATTTCTGTTCTTTCTCTACTCTCTCACCAACCTTTGAGGTAATAACAGCAATTTCTGGACTCATTTCTTCTTTGTAGTTTCTTCTCAAAAGCAGTCAACAACTAATATATACTACTAATTTATCCAAATGTATTTGCTTTAATTCTCATTAAGAACATTCTCTTCCTTCCAAGTTACAGCAAAGCTGCAGTTTCTGTTCTACTATTCCACTGAAAATCTTGGAATACCATCTTCCCAGCCTCTAGTAACAAGAAACTAAACCCACTCTAAGTGAGTACCAACATAACAACAACATATGACATCAGTCATTCATAATCATTTCAGATGTTTTTATGGGATTAAAAAAAAAAGAACAATGCAGGTTACCCTACAGTGACAAACAAGTCTGAAGTTTCCATGCTTTATGAAAAAGTTTATACCTTACTCAGGTTACATATTCAGTGTGATTCATTAGAAGGATTTAGTCCATCAGGGAATTTAGCAGATAGTAGTTCTATATTTTCACATGCTTTGAGGAATCCCCCAAAATGGGAGAGATTTAGTGGATCACACATCGCTCTAAAAGGTTTCATATGGGAAGGAATGCAATATCACTTATTCTCACATTTCATTGGTCAAATAAAGAAATATAACTAAACTGAATTTAAAGGGGTTGCCATTCAATGTCAAGAAAACAGCACTACTGAATTCTACATCCACATATTCATGTTCTTCATGTCCCAATCGCAAGTTATTAAAGCATATCTTATGATAAAATATTATTTTATGTTCAAGTTAAATTATTCAATCTAGACATATTTTAATTCCTACCTGTCCCCTATTTGTATGTTGATTGAGCACTCACTAGAGATATGATTATTTAGCCTGAGTCAGAATGACCAAAATACGGGGAGAGGAGGGGATAATCTTATAAATAGGGATAAAGAAGGAAATTAAGGGTCTAAATAACATAAAAGAGAATTAAGCATCTTTTATGATGAAATGTATGTTTACTGAATCTGTTTTCAATAGAGGCACTCTTCAAAAAGAAGGACAACTAGTTGCTGGAAAATTAGGCATGGATCTGACCATACCTCTAAAACAACCTGGCCTCAAAATTGAAGATGAGGTTGAGGTAGATTATCTATTTAATTATAATTAAGGCTGATGTCAAAATTGGCAGAGATTCTGTATTCTGGTTTTTAAGGTATTACTGAATAAAATTACTGTATTATATTTTCAATGAGGACTATTGGAAAACTCAGCAGTGGCCACAGGACTAGAAAAGGTCAGTCTTCATTCCAATCCCAAAGAAAGGCAATGCCAAAGAATGCTCAAACTACTGCACAATTGCACTCATCTCACACACTAGTAAAGTCATGCTCAAAATTCTCCAAGCCAGGCTTCAGCAATACGTGAACCATGAACTCCCAGATGTTCAAGCAAGTTTTAGAAAAGGCAGAGGAACCAGAGATCAAATTGCCAACATCCGCTGGATCATGGAGAAAGCAAGAGAGTTCCAGAAAAACATCTATTTCTGCTTCATTGACTATGCCAAAGCTTTTGACTGTGTGGATCATAATAAACTGTGGAACATTCTGAAAGAGATGGGAATCCCAGACCACCTGACCTGCCTCTTGAGAAACCTGTATGCAGGTCAGGAAGCTACAGTTAGAACTGGCCATGGAACAACAGACTGGTCTTCAAATAGGAAAAGGAGTACGTCAAGGTTGTATATTGTCACCTTGCTTATTTAACTTATATGCAGAGTACATCATGAGGAACGCTGGGCTGGAAGAAGCACAAGCTGGAATCAAGATTGCTGGGAGAAATATCAATAACCTCAGATATGCAGATGACACCACCCTTATGGCAGAAAGTGAAGAGGAACTCAAATGCCTCTTGATGAAAGTGAAAGAGGAGAGTGAAAAGTTTGGCTTGAAGCTCAACATTCAGAAAATGAAGATCATATCATCTGGTCCCATCACTTCATGGGAAATAGATGGGGAAACAGTGGAAGCAGTGTCAGACTTTATTTTTGGGGGCTCCAAAATCACTGCGGATGCTGATTGCAGCCATGAAATTAAAAGACGCTTACTCCTTGGAAGGAAAGTTATGACCAACCTAGATAGCATCTTAAAAAGCAGAGACGTTACTTTGCCAACAAAGGTCCATCTAGTCAAGGCTATGGTTTTTCCCGTGGTCATGTATGGATGTGAGAGTTGGACTGTGAAGAAAGGTGAGCGCCAAAGAACTGATGCTTGTGAACTGTGGTGCTGGAGAAGACTCTTGAGAGTCCCTTGGACTGCAAGGAGATCCAACCAGTCCATTCTGAAGGAGATCAGTCCTGGGTGTTCATTGGAAGGACTGATGTTAAAGCTGAAACTCCAATACTTTGGCCACTTCATGTGAAGAGTTGACTCACTGGAAAAGACTCTGATGCTGGGAGGGATTGGGGGCGGGAGGAGATGGGGACAACAGAGAATGAGATGCCTGGATGGTATCACCAGCTCTATGGACATGAGTTTGAGTGAACTCCGGGAGTTGGTGATGGACAGGGAGGCTTGGCGTGCTGTGATTTATGGGGTCTCAAAGAGTCGGACACGACTGAACAACTGACTGAACTGAACTGAACTGATAGTCCCAAAGCTTAAATACAATTGGCACATTGCACATACTTTGGCAGACCATAGGATCCTCGTTGATGCTATTAATTATCAACCATCACCATGCTGCTGTATTACAAACTACCCCAAAGTCAGCAGTTTAAATAGCAACCAGTAGGTTTAACAGGAATCTATAGAATTTGGGGAGGTCAGCTAGGAGCTCACCCTAGTCTTCATAGGTCTGTATCAGGTATAGATAAAGCAGACCCTCTGATAATTTTGATTGGGTTCTCTTGCATGCTTGGAGATGGGCTGTTGGCTGGTCCATGATGGCCTCATCTCTCTTAGTGGCACTTCTAACCCCTCAAGTAGGTGGAATTATTATATTAGATGCAGGGGTCCACGGGAGCAGGAAGTTGCTTTCTTAATGCCAAGACTCAGAAGTAGTATGCCATTAATTTCACAACATTCTATTAGCCAAAATAATTTAAAAGTCAAGTCCAAGTTCAAAGAGAGGGCAAATAAAATATGTACTCTACTGAGGAAAACTGCAAAATCAAACAGCATGTGGATATAGTTAGGGGGTAAAGAAATTTGGTGATTTTGCAATCTATCACCACTTTTAAACTTTAACACCATAGAATATTACTTCAATTGCTGTTCCTTTGTAAATGAACAAATAGGAAACTAAAGATTCTGACTTTTTTTAGATTTAAGTGGTTTGCAACTGACTTCTAGACAATAGTCTCAAATTGGTTCATCATGGTTAATTAATTAAGCCCTGATAAAGACTTTGATTTTAGAGACCGGGGCACTTCAGCTATCAGAGTGGAGTCACTGGCTTTGTCAGCCAGCTGAAAAGCACAGTCTCTTGTTTGATTGAGATATTCTTCTTAGGTTGAGACAGATAAAAGAAAAAATAAAATCATTATTAGTAATTACATGTTTTAAATCACCGACTACAGAATGCAGGTTTGCTCAGACTATTAATAAGAACCTATAGTAGTTTCAAAATCAGATTGAATTTTGCTCTTAGAACAAGAACAGTGGGATGGTAAAATCCAATAAAAGAAAATAAAGTCAGACTTGTGTATATTATGTTATTAATAGATGATGGAGGGTGTGGGGCCCAAAGAGACAAAGAAAGGGAAACAAGATCACAGGAAAAGAAAATAAAATTAGGCTCATAGAGACAATTCAGATCCAAAAAACATTGAAAATAACTCAAAACTGCAGGTAGAGAGTCTGTAATAAGTGCAATTGGGAACCCTCAATTTGAAAACAGACACAGACAGGTGGTTGAAGAAACTTCAGAAAGATTTCAGAAGGGAGGATTAAGATCAGTCTAAAATACTTCAAGAAACATTTGATAGTTTCAAGTAATACTTTTTGTTGTTTGTGGTACTTTTGCTTTCATCTGAGAAAGCATATGTATATATTTCTTAAGGGAATGTGGTCAGAAAATTTATAAATTTAGAGCTCTAAGACACACTGAAGATAAACCATGTTACAAAGATCCATAATAGAAAAAATTTATAATATTGGTCTAGGTTATATTCTTTATAGAATTATCCAATATAATGGTCAAACAGTTGATAAGATTTATGCCTAAGTGCTTTCATAACTCATCACGGAACATCGGTGGAAAGCATAGAGAAATGTAATAGGAAAACAAATGTGTGGATCCAAGAGCAAGGGGGTAGAAAGGAAAGCAGACGTTATATCCTAGCCTTATACATGGTAGAAATAGAAAACAGTAAATAATCTAACACATGAAAGCTTTAAAACCGAAACTGAACTATTGTAAATGATGAAGAGTGTACATAAGCAGAACACTAGAGGAATATTCCATTGCTACACAGAAAGAAGAGGTAAGTAGAAGCATTTCAACCTCTACATGAAATAATACCAGTTGTATTCCCATTACTTGTAAATTCAAAATTATGAAGCAAAATATTTATTTATATTTATTTTAAATGTTTCTACTGAGATCCTGAAGATAAAGTCTTAGGAAAAAATGATAGTGACCATGATTCCAAACTTAGACAAAATATTACTTTCCCAAGAAGTAAAATTAATAGCTCTAAGAATTTCTAAATCTGATGCAATAGCACAGTAACTGTTGCAAATGACTAAAACCGATTTTGAAACTATTAAAAACTAAATGACTCTCCTAAACTCTGGCCCTCCAGAAAATTGGTCAGTATAGTAACATTCAGAAAACAAAGATCATGGCATCTGGTCCCATCACTTCATGGGAAATAGATGGAAAAACAGTGGAAACAGTGTCAGACTTTGTTTTTTTGGGCTCCAAAATCACTGCAGATGCTGATTGCAGCCATGAAATTAAAAGACGCTTGCTCCTTGGAAGGAAAGTTATGACCAACCTTGATAGTATATTAAAAAGCAGAGACATTACTTTGCCGACCAAGGTCCGTCTAGTCAAGGCAATGGTTTTTCCCGTGGTCATGTATGGATGTGAGAGTTGGACTGTGAAGAAAGCTGATCGCCGAAGAATCGATGCTTTTGAACTGTGGTGTTGGAGAAGACTCTTGAGAGTCCCTTATACTGCAAGGAGATCCAACCAGTCCATTCTAAAGGAGATCAATCCTGGATGTTCATTGGAGGGACTGATGCTAAAGCTGAAACTCCAATACTTTGGCCACCTCATGAGACGAGTTGACTCACTGGAAAAGACTCTGATGCTGGGAAAGGTTGGGGGCGGGAGGAGAAGGGGACGACGGAGAATGAGATGGCTGGATGGCATCACCGACTCTGTGGGCATGAGTTTGAGTGTACTCCGGGAGTTGGTGATGGACAGGGAGGCCTGGCGTGCTGTGATTCATGGGGTCGCGGAGAGTCGGACACGACTGAGCGACTGAACTGAACTGAACTGAACTGAACTGATAGTAATTCCATTGCTATTGAAAAATTTAAACTTCTTCACTTCTAGAGAGAAGGCATTGACTGACAATCTCTGGCAAAACCTGCAGCTTTGCTTGTTCTTAGTTCTTCATCTCTCAGTGATCCATAAAAGATCACCTGTTTCCTCTTCTTCTGTAATTTTTTAGTGAAAACATGCCGACACTCATGATATGGGGCCAGACTGGAACTTCAATATTGGTGAACTTAGAAACTCTGAGACAAAGAAGGACTTTTCAGTACAGCATGATCATTTCCAGGATGGAGAAATTCAGATATTCTACCAAAATTATACATGGCTGGAGTTTAAGAGAATGGATCAAAGAAAAATTCAAGGCTATGAATACAGATTTGTAAGCTTGGCGGGCTCTTAAAAATATGTGCACTTTGTTCCTGAAAGGGAAAGAAAACCCATCCCTGGTTGGGTGTCAGGAATTCAAGGTTAAAAGGAGAAATAAAAATCAAGAGGGACATTATGTAAACCCGGGGCAAATTCATATCAATGTATGGCAAAACCAACCAATATAATATTGTAAAATAATTTGCCTCCAATAAAAAATAAATTAACTACAAAAAAAAAAAAAGAAAGGGTGGGTTTTCAAAAACATATGGTTGATTTTATCACTACTTATCAAATAAATATTACTTTTATTATTTCTAAAAAAAAAAAAAATCAAGAGGGATATTAAGTATAAGAGATCAAACCTAAAGGTAAATTGGGAAATGGGAAACTAAAGTAAATCCTGGTATTGTAGCTGCCGCTGCTGCATATTTCAAAATTTGGCAAGAAAGCAGGAGTATTCGAATATCACACTTTTAAAAAGAAGGCCATTAGCCTATCTTGGAGTTTTCCTCAAAATGTGATTTATGATAACTGTAGAATCATAAGTATCCTTTGATTGGGACACTTCATCCAATTAATGCTAAGTATTTCATTAATACTAGTAATTTAACAAAAAATCACATAGATTTTGCAAAGATAAAATCACAGTCTTTTCCTTTTCTCCCCGCCCCCACCCTTTTCCCCTATTTCCTTCCTCCCCATTTCCCTACTTCTTTCCTCTGAATAACCAAACTTCTGCTAACAGTTTTGACTGGCCAGAGTCATATGGCTCTAAAGTATACTGGCGTGATTTGGGTAATATTATGACTTGATGGGCTATCTGTTTCATTTTCAAATTTTCCTATGGGAATATGGCTAGAGTATTAATACCCTGTTGTGTCCTCTTGACTAACTCTTTGAAAAACTGAGTCCCATGAGAGACTTCAGGTTGGGTTGATTTACCTTTTTAAATACAAACGAAATACATCCATTCAAAATGAAGAGATGAAGCCCAAGCTGCTGCTGACTGACATTCATTTCCACCCAGCCATCTGAATCAGTTATATTGGACAGAAAATGAGGAGAATGTGAAACTGGAAAAGGTAGGACTTTATTTTCGGGGATTTAATAAGAGATTTTGTGTGTAGATAGATAGATAATTTTGCATTCCTGGCAGTATATTATGACTTATGCTAACATTTGAGCTTATTGCCTAGTTTTAACTCAGTTTTATTGAACAATTTGGCTAGGCATTATTTAAGGTGAGAAATAAAAATGAGCAGCAAATGTTTCATTAATAATAAGGTAAACCACTGCAGTATTCTTTCCTGGAGAATCCCATGGATGGAGGAGCCTGGTAGGTTACAGTCCTTAGAGTCGCAGAGTCGGACATGACTGAGGAAGCTTAGCACACACGTGCACATGCCTGTTTCAGGTAATTTGTGAATGTCTCTTTTAGAACCCATTCCAGACATTTCTGGGGGAAAAGCTGAGATGCTCACCCTGGATCCTAAGGAAAACATATAAAGGAGTATATCTTGCTACTGAAGAGGCATCTTGATAAAAATAGGATCAAGCACATATGAGCTGTGCTAGGGGCACCTCTCTGCTGAGGGAAAAAACCTAAAGTTGGTTATCCATAGCTTTAATTGTCAGGTTCAATGAGATAAGAGGAAAACAGTCTGGGGACTAGAGGAAAATGCGCTTTCCTAAGAGTAAGGAACTTCACTCCACTCCAGGAGAGGAAGAGTTTTGGAGTATCGTTTATGGTTTTCCTTTTACTCCTTCTCATCAAAGAAGGAACTAATGCAGGTAACAGCTCAATGCCTCCTTGTGGGGCCAAGATATGAGAGGTCCCTGCACAGGTATAACCCAGCCTTTGACTCTCTGTCTCTTTGTTGGTGCTGCCTGCCTCAATACAGAATGTTTTCCTCCCATCTATCCCTCTTTCATGTGTCAAGAACTTTCAGGCAGAGATCCCTGCTCTACGGAGAAGTCCTATAATTTCTCAGTTCCTCAAATCATGTCTGAGCAGACAGATGAGGTAGATTGCATTATTTTTTTTCCAAATAGCACTGACATCATTTCAGAAGCAAATGTTTGGGACCAAAAAGGACTGAAGTAAACTACATCATTATGAAAACATTCACTACACTTACCAACTGAATGTATTATATATTCCTATCTATTGATGTCAAATGTGGCCATTAACTTGCTAAATTCAATAAACTATAATGGATAATGATCATGCCACTTCTAAGCAGAAGATTTAAGAGCCATCATGTGGAGATTCAACTATTTTTTCCTCTCTAAAATAAACCTGATAATGTTCCTACTCCTTAGCCTGGATTCTGGAATTAAAGAGAGAGAAACCAGAGCCACAAGAAGCTGACAGCCAAACCAAAGTTGTCATGTAATGTCAGCAAATTTTTATTGTGCTGTGCCACTAAAATCTGGACATAAAATATGCTTGTTACTATAGCATAGCTTAGAGAAAGGTGACTGACATGGCAAGTGACAATTATAATCAGGGCACTGCAGTAAAAATTCTAAAATGTGTGGCTTTGGGACTAGATAGTGGACATCCCACCAACTATTTATTAGAGTCAAGAAAGATGAAAAATCATTCTCTGCAGTGGAAAAAATCTGGTGAAATGGTTTTCTGTTAAAAATTGTGCCTGAAGATCTTGTGGCTTTAGGTAAAGAAGCAAAACAGAATTTGGAAATATGATTAGTGTCCGTGACTAATTTTATATATATTTTAAAACTCTATAAGAAAGAGTTGAGTTCAGGAAAGAATTGGCTAGTATAAAAGGGAGTTTAGAAAACCTAGAAATTCTATGACCTTCACAGTTGGAAAATGCAACTGGTTTTCACTTCCAACCATATAACAGACAAAACTGAAAAATACAAAGGTCTATAAAACCTCAGTTTAGTGGCAAGACCAAATCAAAGGGAAGTTATGAATATCATTTTACATGCTATGAACTGGTAAATGTAGTACTCATTAGATCATTTAAGTTGAAGATCCCCTGGATAAGGACATGGCAACCCACTCCCGTATTCTTGCCTGGAGAATCTCCATGGACAGAGGAACCTGGTGGGCTACAGCCCATTGAGTCGCAAAGAGTCAGACACAACTGAAGCAACTTAGCACACATGCACACACAGGAGACTCAAGCAGCCCTTACTTAAATCTAAAGAAAGAAGCATTTTTGTTACAAGAAGATACAAGAAGCTGATCATGTTTTTGAGAGTTGTGCCTCCAATAGAACTATTAGGTTGAAAAGGAAAGAGATTTTAGGGAGCAAGGGCCACATATCCTGAGTATAGGAGCCCTTATGAAATCAACATAAAAGAACATCAAAATTACTATGGACCAGTGATTGCTAAGCACTTCACACTCTTCCCTTTTCTGAATTATAGTATTTATTGGGGTTACCTTGCCCCATTCCATTGTATAAACAGATTGTTTGGGAGGCAAATGAATTCTCTTTAAGGTTCACAGTTGACCAGATTAGCAAGGTAACAGCTAGAGTGGATGCAGATAATCATTCAGAGACACTGAACACAATTTCATGATTGATGTCACCCCTGGGGAGAGGGTTCATGTATTGGGTTGGCCAAAAAGTTTGTTTTGATGTTTCCATAACAACTTATGAACTAACTTTTTGGCCAACCCAATACCTTGTTGAAGGAAAAGTAATAAATATTTACACCCAAAGAGGCTATATTACTATAAAAAAGATGGCTTCTTCCTAAGAGATAGATTATACATCTCTGCATGACTCAACCATCTCTTTCTTTGTGCTACCAGCCTAATAATGTCCTGAATTGTGTCTGAACCTTCATTGTGGATTCTGGAATAAAGAAGATACAAAGTTTAGCATAGAACCTAAGATGATCTACAGCCAACATGTAATGAAACAGATAATAAATATTTGCTTTTATAAGTCACAGATATTTGGAATATTTTGTTAACACAATACCACCTAACAAAAGCTGACTAATAATAATGGTTGTTACAATTAAAACATCAAAGATGGACTACTGTCTAAGTTTCCAATTCAAATGCCTCTATTAAAGAAGATAAAAAGTTTATTTCCAATCCTACACAAAAGTCTGTATCTGAATCGGTCTAAAACTTGGAAAACATTTCATTTCCAAAATTATTTGATTGTTTTATTTGTCCCAGACACTCAGTTAAGTGTTTAACATGTATCATCCCATTCAGTTAGTTAGTTCAGTCGCTCAGTCATATCCGACTCTTTGTGACCCCATGGACCCCAGCATGCCAGGTTTCTCTGTCATCACCAACTCCTCAAGCTTGCTCAAACTCATGTCCATCCAGTCAATGATGCCACCCAACCATCTCACCCTCTGTCATCCCCTTCTGCTCCTGCCTTCAATCTTTCCCAGCATCAGGATGTTTTCTAATGAGTCAGTTCTTCGCATCAGGTGGCCAAAGTATTGGAGTTTCAGCTTCAGCAGAAGTCCTTCCAACTGATTTCTTTTAGGATGGACTGGTTGGATCTGCTTGTAGTCCAAGGGACTCTCAAGAGTATTCTCCAACATCACAGTTCAAAAGCACCAATTCTTCAGCACTCAGCTTTCTTTATGGTCTAACTCTCACATCCATACATGACTACTGGAAAAACCATAGCTTTGACTAGATGGACCTCTGTCGACAAAGTAATGCCTCTGCTTTTTAATATGCTAAGTTTGTCATAGTTTTCTTTCAAGGAGGAAACATCTTTTAATTTAATGGTTGTAGTCAATATCTGCATTGTTTTTGGAGCCCAAGAAAATAAAGTCTGTCACCGTTTCCATTGTTTCCCCATGTATTTGTCATGAAGTGATGGAACTAGATCCCATGATCTTCGTTTTTTGAATGCTGAGTTTTAAGCCAGGTTTTTCACTCTCCTTTTTCACCTTCATCAAGAGGCTCTTTAGTTCCTCTTCGCTTTCTGCCGTAAGGGTGGTATCATCTGCATGTCTGAGGTTATTGATATTTTTCCTGGAAATTTTGATTCCAGCTTATCATCCCATTAAAACTCAGCAAACCTCTAGTTATAAAATAGACAGCTAGCAGGAAGCTTCTGTAAGAACAAAGGGAGCTCAGCTTGGTGCTCTATGATGACCTAGAAGGGTGGACAGGTGAGGTGAGAGGGAGGTTCAGGAGAGAGGAGATATATGTATGCATATGGCTGAATCACATTATTGTACAGCAGAAACTAACATAATATTGTAAAGCAATTCTAATAAAAAAAATAAGAAAAGAAAATTCACCAAATGTTATTGTTCCTTGTGTGCTTAGTCGCTCAGTCATGTCTGACTCTTGCGACCCCATGGACTGTAGCCCGCCAGGCTCCTCAGTCCATGGGGATTCTCCAGGCAAGAATACTGGAGTGAGTTGCTATGCCCACCCTCCTGGGGATCTTCACAACCCATGGATCAAACCTTGGTCTCCCACATTGTGGGTGGATTCTGTACCATCTGAGCCACCAGGGAAATCAACAGCTATCTGAATAGAGGTTACATAACTTTTTCAAGGTTGTTTGGCTTGTAAGTGCTCTGATTCTTGCTTCTGCATATCTAATCACTATCCTTAATTGCGTAGGGTAAATTTTCCCTTCAAAAACTCTCTAGTTCTTAGACTCTGCCAATAAACAATATTCACTATGTGAAATTAACATATCATTTGAAATATGCTTACTGTGACCTTCTCTCTAGGTCACATGTCAGAACATGATCTGACCACATATTCTGTGACAGGAGAATTTTAAAAATGACACTGTCACCTAAACTGAGTAACGTGAAGCAACAAGCCATGTTAAATTCATTCTCCTTTCCATCTGAATCCCTATGATAGAGAGTATACCCATGTAACCTTCTAAACCTAAGGGGAAAAAAGGCCTTCCAAGCCCATTTGACTGGTTTTCTCCCCTCAGGCTTCAACCGAAGGAGAGCACCTCCAACAGCTATAGCAGCAATGAAGGCAGCAGATGTTTTATCTTTGGCTAGACTAAAATTGAATACTAAAAATCACTGCAGCTCTGTCCCCTGCCTTTCCTGAACAATCCAGCAAACCATACAGCTCTGACAGAAAACACACTGCAGTTATTTTACCACTGAGTCTGCAATGCAGTTGGAATAGTAAGAAGAGTACCAGGCTTAGAATTAACTCCCATTTATTGTTCTAACAGGCTCAAAATCCTTGAGAAAATGGTCCTTTCTATGTCTGGAGTTTGTCTTTATCTGCAAAAAGAAAATGCATGCATGGGTGCTCAGTCATGTCTGACTCTTTGCTACCAGGTTCCTCTGTCCGTGGAATTTCCAGGCAAAAATACTGGAGTAGGCTGCCGTTTCTTACTCCACGGAAAAAGGAGAATCAGTTCAGTTCAGTTCAGTTCAGTCGCTCAGTCGTGTCCAACTCTTTGTGACACCATGTATCACAGCACGCCAGGCCTCCCTGTCCATCACCAACTCCCGGAGTTCACTCAAACTCATGTCCACCGAGTCGGTGATGCCATCCAGCCATCTCATTCTCTGTTGTCCCCGTCTCCTCCCACCTCCAATCCCTCCCAGCATCAGACTCTTCTCCAGTGAGTCAACTCGTCGCATGAGGTGGCCAAAGTATTGGAGTTTCAGTATCTCACAAATTTGTTGGGCTATTTAAATTAAGACAATTAAAAGTGAGATAAAGTGAGATATATTGATCAGAATAGGCTAAGTTATGCTCTGTTAGAAATAACCTTCAATTCTCATCAGTTAAAGGCAATACAGATATATTTCTCTTTACATGTGTGATCTGAGGTTGGTGAGCTATACGGATCAGGGGCTAATCCACGGGCACACAGGGGCCACAAGACAACACCATATTGTAGTCACATTATCCTGCATCTGTGACCTTCTTCCTAAAAATTAAATGCCCCAATCAGAAAAATGACAATGTTGCTTCCAATTACAGGCTATGGCTCTAACTAACTGAAAGGATTCTAGTAAGCAAATCCTTCCTATGGTCACAAAAAGAGGTGAGAACAATAGATTGGTAATTTCCAGAAGACTATTTCATATGCAGTGTTGTGACATACGCATGCCTTAATGTTTGTGCAGACACTATAATTATAAAATAATGTTGCTTGAATAGTATTTTCACCATTACACTTAACTATTCCCTCCCTACACAATCATAACTGGAGAGACGATCTAGTATTGAGATTCTTCACAACTGGAATATTAGCTAAGCATATATGAGGACTTACAGAATTTTCTGAAGAAACATTGTAAGTCATTTAAGAAATAAGCATAGGCTCGTGAAATTAGACAGAACTGAACACTGAATAATTGAAAATCACTAAGGGAGTAACGACATACAACAGCAAAAAGTAACCTCCAGTACAGGATCAAAATAACAAGATAATTAAATTTGCTGACATTAAAAATTCTTTGGTTTGAACTCTTTCATCTAATGTCCCTGTGTGATAACTACTTAGAATTTGCAGTGTTGATCTGGTTTTTACTTGCATTTAAAATTTGAAAACTCAAGTTATATATCAGATAATTACAATGGTGTATAACTATATTTATATTCATTTTAAGTGTAACTGTTCTGGTGGCTAAATATCCCATGTTCCAACTGCTTCACCCAGAGAGACTGGTAATAAGATTCTAAGTTGGACCTTACATTCTGGTATTTATGTTTCAAAATTGATTTGCTTAATTTGAGGGTCCTTCCTCTCATGGCTCTATTCTAAACCAAAAGGACTTGGTAGAGTCATTAAGACTATTTTGTCTTAAAATTTCTTAATGATGACACTAATCATAAGGAAATTTCAAAGATTGTTATTATTACTGTGGAAGAAGCATGTATATATAGAAAGACATAGGTCTATATGTTCAATAAGTTTTAAGAATGTTAAAATTCTAATATTTTTTAATCAGTCAGGTAAAATCATTGCCCCTAAGTTAGGGGATTATGGCAATAATAATAGATATATCATATATAGGAAAGCTATTTATAGGGGAAAAAGTTATTAGAACAAGCTAAATGATAGCCATGTGGTAAGAGAGGGACTCCTCCTTCCATTATGTGGCATATGGGTGCTGGGTATGCCCTGCTAAGAAGATATATGAAAACAGAACCAAAAGTATACTATGATGTTCAGTAACCAAGAATGGTGCTCCACAGTGAAAATGATGTTTTTCTACACACTTGAGTTGGAAGTCAGAATCTTAAACTAAGCAAGAAAATCTGAAAGGTCTAGAGAGTAAGAATAGAGAAAGAGAAAAGGCTTGAGAACTTGAGTTTATCTATGGTACACAGCAGAAGGTCTTGTAGGTCTTCATAGAACCGATTAACTTCGGCTTCTTCAGCAGTACTGGTTGGGGCATAGGCCTGGATTACTGTAATATTGAATGGTTTGCCTTGGAAACGAACAGAAATCATCCTGTCATTTTTAAGATTGCATCCAAGTACTGCATTTCGGACTCTTTTGTTGACCATGATAGAACTAACACCCAAAAAAGATGTCCTTTTCATTCTAGGGGACTGGAATTCAAAAGTAGGAAGTCAAGAAACACCTGGAGTAACTGGCAAATTTGGCCTTGGAGCACGGAATGAAGCAGGGCAAAGGCTAATAGAGTTTTGTCAAGAGAATGCACTGGTCATAGCAAACACCCTCTTCCAACAACACAAGAGAAGACTCTACACATGGACATCACCTGTTGGTCAACACGGAAATCAGACTGATTATATTCTTTGCAACCAAAGATGGAGAAGCTGTATACAGTTAGCGAAAACAAGACCAGGAGCTGACTGTGGCTCAGATCACGAACTCCTTATTGCGAAGTTCAGACTTAAATTGAAGAAAGTAGGGAAAACCACTAGACCATTCAGATATGACCTCAATCAAATCCCTTATGATTATGCAGTGGAAGTGAGAAATAGATTTAAGGGACTAGATCTGATTGATAGAGTGCCTGATGAACTCTGGACGGAGGTTCGTGACATTGTACAGGAGACAGGGACCAAGACCATCCCCATGGAAAAGAAATGCAAAAGAGCGAAATGGCTGTCTGAGGAGGCCTTACAAATAGCTGTAAAAAGAAGAGAGGCGAAAAGCAAAGGAGAAAAGGAAAGATATAAGCATCTGAATGCAGAGTTCCAAAGAATAGCAAGGAGAGATAAGAAAGCCTTCCTCAGTGATCAATGCAAAGAAATAGAGGAAAACAACAGAATAGGAAAAACAAGAGACCTCTTCAAGAAAATTAGAGATTCCAAGGGAACTTTTCATGCAAAGATGGTCTCGATAAAGGACAGAAATGGTATGGACCTAACAGAAGCAGAAGATATTAAGAAGAGGTGGCAGGAATACACAGAAGAACTGTACAAAAAAGATCTTCACGACCAAGATAGTCACGATAATGTGATCACTGACCTAGAGCCAGACATCTTGGAATGTGAAGTCAAGTGGGCCTTAGAAAGCATCACTACGAACAAAGCTAGTGGAGGTGATGGAATTCCAGTTGAGCTATTTCAAGTCTTGAAATATGATGCTGTGAAAGTGCTGCACTCAATATGCCAGCAGATTTGGAAAACTCAGCAGTGGCCACAGGACTGGAAGAGGTCAGTCTTCATTCCAATCCCAAAGAAAGGCAATGCCAAAGAATGCTCAAACTACCGCACAATTGCACTCATCTCACACGCTAGTAAAGTCATGCTCAAAATTCTCCAAGCCAGGCTTCAGCAGTATGTAAACCGTGAACTCCCAGATGTTCAAGCAGGTTTTAGAAAAGGCAGAGGCACCAGAGATCAAATTGCCAACATCCGCTGGATCATGGAGAAAGCAAGAGAGTTTCAGAAAAACATCTATTTCTGCTTCATTGACTATGCCAAAGCCTTTGACTGTGTGGATCACAATAAACTGTGGAACATTCTGAAAGAGATGGGAATCCCAGACCACCTGACCTGCCTCTTGAGAAACCTGTATGCAGGTCAGGAAGCAACAGTTAGAACCGGTCATGGAACAACAGACTGGTTCCAAATAGGAAAAGGTGTACGTCAAGGTTGTATATTGTCACCTTGCTTATTTAACTTATATGCAGAGCACATCATGAGGAACGCTGGGCTGGAAGAAGCACAAGCTGGAATCAAGATTGCTGGGAGAAATATCAATAACCTCAGATATGCAGATGACACTACCCTTATGGCAGAAAGTGAAGAGGAACTCAAAAGCCTCTTGATGAAAGTGAAAGAGGAGAGTGAAAAGGTTGGCTTGAAGCTCAACATTCAGAAAACAAAGATCATGGCATCTGGTCCCATCACTTCATGGGAAATAGATGGAAAAACAGTGGAAACAGTGTCAGACTTTGTTTTTGGGGCTCCAAAATCACTGCAGATGCTGATTGCAGCCATGAAATTAAAAGACGCTTGCTCCTTGGAAGGAAAGTTATGACCAACCTTGATAGTTTATTAAAAAGTAGAGACATTACTTTGCCGACCAAGGTCCGTCTAGTCAAGGCAATGGTTTTTCCCGTGGTCATGTATGGATGTGAGAGTTGGACTGTGAAGAAAGCTGATCGCCGAAGAATCGATGCTTTTGAACTGTGGTGTTGGAGAAGACTCTTGAGAGTCCCTTGGACTGCAAGGAGATCCAACCAGTCCATTCTAAAGGAGATCAATCCTGGATGTTCATTGGAGGGACTGATGCTAAAGCTGAAACTCCAATACTTTGGCCACCTCATGAGACGAGTTGACTCACTGGAAAAGACTCTGATGCTGGGAAAGGTTGGTGGCGGGAGGAGAAGGGGACGACGGAGAATGAGATGGCTGGATGGCATCACCGACTCTGTGGACATGAGTTTGAGTGTACTCCGGGAGTTGGTGATGGACAGGGAGGCCTGGCGTGCTGTGATTCATGGGGTCGCGGAGAGTCGGACACGACTGAGCGACTGAACTGAACTGAACTGAACTGAATACAGCAGAAGCACCAAATAAAGAACCCTTGGTGAAGACACAGCAGGCCTAGACAAATGGATGTTTCCAATCAACTAAGACCTATACCGACATGAAGCAGCCAGACCTGTGCAAGGTTAACTAAGCCTAGAGCTAGAACTGTTGACTGTTTCCTGAAAGTTACAAGCTGAGTTTCTAAACCAATTTAACATTAAAGCTAATCAACTACATGTACTGAGAGAGAAGTCAGAAGAAAAACATCCTACTGTGTTCAAAACAAATATTTTTAAATTATTTAAAAATATCCACTCATTTTTTATAGTCTCTGCATAGATTTCCTATATAGTGTCTACATAGGGCTTCCCTGGTGGCTCAGTGGTAAAGAATCTGCCTGAGATGCAGGAGACAAAGGAGTCGTGGGTTTGATCCCTGGGTCAGGAAGATGCCCTGGAGAAGCAAATGACAGCCCACTCCAATATTCTTGCTGGAGAAATCCCACTGACACAGGAGCCTGTTGGACTACAGTCCACAGGGTTGCAAAGAGACACAACTGAAGCGACTTAGCACACGTGTGCACACACACACACACACACACACACACACACACACACACACATAGGATAACTAACAATGATACTGTTTTAGTAAAGAGTTTATTTTGATAAAGACTAGGTCTTGGTTTATTCTACATGTTTCATGAGAGTAATATAGCCTCTCTGAAATGTAATATATTCACATCATTTTACTTGCTAACAAATACTTAAAGTGTAAGCACATCCTAAAGAAATATCCAGGGTTAGGATGATATGTTCAATCTTACATCAGGAAATCAAAAAAAGAGTGCTATTGCTGTATTTTCCATTATAGTATTAGTTTTAGCTGTGTCTCTACTCGGAAACCATGAAAGTACTACTACTCTAACTCAGTGGTAATGAAATCTCTCTTTACTAATCAGTTTAGACTGTTAATCTAGATTTAATATATGAGGAGGCCTGATAGTTGTCTCATTCAATAATGCTCCCTCTGCTATTATTTTCTTTACTCCTAGAGTAAATTTTCTAATATAGTATCTAGTCATTTAGAAAATAACCTGATAATAAATTTTGCACTAGCATTCCAAAGGTTAGCCTCCTTCTAAGAAAAACCCCTCTCTACTATTGGGGAATAGAGACATTCCATCATCCCTGAGCTCTCCTACTTGGCAGCTGCCTCTTCACTTCAAGTGTACGTCCCACTGCTATTAGCTCTGCTGTGGATACAACTGGTTTTGTTTCTCATCAGTTCTCAATACTCTTTCCATGAAATGTTGCACTGGCCTCAGTTGGGGCATTCAAAGCAGAAGAAAGAACAACAGTTTTGCAAAACTAAAAGCAGTCGTTCCTTTCAAAGTCCCATATAGACTTGAGGCTAGCAATCAACAGCTATCTAAAACATACAGGGCTCCTGGAGTAATTTTCAGTGTAATCATAATTGCTTAAGAATAACTGATTCAATGAAACTCTTATTACCCCCACATATATATTAAACAACTGGAAACAGCAGCTTTTACTCTCAGGCTAAAGTTCTGAAGACTTATCTTCTGATACATAAAAATATCAGATATCTCTTACAATTCACATTTTCAAGTTTCTTTTCTGGAGTTTATTTCCTGTAATAGGTATTTTAATTTTTATCCAGGTAATTATTATAGTTGAAGAACTTCTGCTCTTAAAAAAACGGAAAGATTTCTCTGGAAAATAATTTAAGACTCAGTTTGAAGCTAGAGAATCAGATCAGAGCCTGAAGAAACTGGTTGTCCACAAACTAGCATAAGGAAAATAATTGGAAAGAAGGACAAAAGGAAAAAGGAAAGGCAGAGGGAGAGGAAGAAAAAAAGGAAGAGAAAAAAATATGAGCTGCTGATATTGTGATTCATGATTTCCTGACAAGCTAAAGACTTAAATTTTTCTGACAAAGGATATCTGAAAATGGGAATAGGACCTTGAGGTGATGAAAAAGCTAGTATACTTATTTACTTATAAGTTTCTACCCCTTAGCAATCAAGGATAATGACAAAATTTAGAAATTTATAAAGTGATGTCCTCAGATATTTTACCACTTTCAGTACAGTATACATGGTCAAAAAAAAAAAAAGAGAGAGAAAATCTTAAGAAAATAAATAAAATAAAAATATATAAGAAATATTATAAATATATAATATTCTTATAAGAATATAAGAAACTGTGTTGAGAAATATGGTAATTGAAGTTAATTTCAACATCGTAACTGATTTATAATATTAAAATATACAAAACTCTGGAAGAAATATCAGAGATGATCTTAAAGGGAAAGTGTGAAATGTAAGAAGATTTTTGTATTATTTAACATAGGATAGAAATAGGAAATAAATCTGAACAATAGTAAAAATACAAAACCTAAAATATATCTTTAAAACCTTTAAGTGTAACCTATATAAACACAGTAACAGAAGAACAAGTGTAACTGTATACAGCTAGGGGGAGAAAAGAAGAATAAAATATCTCAAACAGCCCAAGAGTAGGAAGAAAATACTAACAAAATAAAAAGACAAAATAATCAATTGAAAAACATGAAGATGGCAGAAAAAAGTCCCAAAGCATAATGATCATTAAAAATGAAAATGAATTAAACTTCCATTTTATGGCAGGTTTTCTAAGATTTGGTGTTCTCCACCTCAATATACACCCACTCACACACACATTCAAGATGTTAGTCACCCAGTAGTGTCCAACTCTTTGGGATCCCATGGACTGTAGCCCACCAGGCTCCTCTGTCCTTGGGATTTTCCAGGCAAGATACTGGAATGAGCCATCATCTCCTTCTCCAGGGGATCTTCCCCACCCAGGGATCAAACCCAGGTCTTTTGCATTGCAGGCAGATTCTTTACCATCTGAGCCACCAAGGAAGCCTTACATTCAAGGTAACTTTATAAAACTCACTTAGAATAAGATAACACCCTCCCAAAGTGGAAAAAGTGGGAAATGAGTCTAGAAACACTCTGGTTAAATATGTTGGGTTAAAGATAAACTTCCTCCTAAAACACCCATGAAATGAGAATAAAAAGATTAGAAAGCTTCCACAAAAAAGAAAAAAGGAAACAAAAAATGTTGATGAGATATGAAAATCATGGAAGCTGGAAAGGAAATGGGTGAGGGGGAATGTCACAAAGCACATAAAACTAACACTTCATCTAATGGGGGAAATTATGGGTTCAAGCTATAGATTCTGGGTGAAGCTGCAGTATGAGAGGCAATAAGCCCCTCTAAAGGAACAGACATTACTTTACAAACAAAGGTTCATCTAGTCAAAGCTATGATTTTTCCAGCAGTCATGTACGGATATGAGAGTTGGACTATAAAGTAGGCTGAGCGCTGAAGAACTGATGTTTTTGAACTGTGGTGTTGAAGACTCTTGAAAGTCCCTTGGACTGCAAGGAGATCAAACCAGTCATTCCTAAAGGAAATCAACCTTGAATATGCACTGGAAGGACTGATGCTGAAGCTCCAATACTTTGGCCACTTGAGGCAAAGAACTGACTCATTTGAAAAGACCCGGATGCTGGGAAAGATTGAAGGCAGGAGGAGAAGGGGACAACAGAGGATGAGATGATTGGAGGGCATCACCGACTCGATGGACATGAGTTTGGGTAGGCTCCAGGAGATGGTGAAGGATAGTGAAGCCTGGTGTGCTGCAGTCCATGGGTCACAAAGAGTCGGACATGATTGAGTGACTAAACAACAATAACAAGAGGCTTTACAACCTAGTATCAGTGTTGACTATACCTTCAAACTCTGGCAGAAACAATGAGATTTATTATTTGGATATTCAAAAGCAGACTAACAGTGATTAAGTGATAGTATATACAAGAATGCAGAGACCTTCTCTCTCCACCTACCCACTCCTCAGGCTCCTTTCCTAGTTTGGCTGAATATCCTCCAGGCAGAAGACTGGAAGATTTCCCTCTGGGGAAATGACTTAGAAACAACTGGTATCATGTCCCCCAGTGAAAATACTCCACCAGTTGAAAAGTCTCAGATTTCTTTTTAAACATCCAGTATTGCTTAATTGTTAAATATAAATAGAAAATCAAATTGCTCCACGTGTTAGAGAACAATGTTATCATGGAAATTAGAAGTCAGAATGAAGCGGGGAAAGAAACACAGAAAAACAAAGACAAAACAAAGACAATAAAGGGAATCCATGAAAACTTTATACATACATATTACGTTTGTTGTTGGTTAGTCACTGAGTTGGTCCCACTCTTTTGCAACCCCAGGCTCCT
Organism: Moschus berezovskii; assembly: GCF_049115385.1. Classification (NCBI taxonomy): domain Eukaryota; kingdom Metazoa; phylum Chordata; class Mammalia; order Artiodactyla; family Moschidae; genus Moschus; species Moschus berezovskii. Next base: position 16,137,126 of record NC_142480.1, on the reverse strand, counting down.
CTGTCCATGGGGTTCTCCAGGCAAGAATACTGAGTGGGTTGCTGTTTCCTTTCTAGGGCTCTTCCCTACCCAGGAATCGAGCCTAAGTTGTTCGACATATATAAACTCAGGCTTCCCCGGTAAAGAATCCACCTGCCAATTCGGGAGACAAAGGTTTGATCCCTGGTCTGGAAAAATCCCCTGGAAGAGGTCATGACAACCCACTCCAGTATTCTTGCCTGGAGAATCCCATGGACAGAGGAGCCTGAAGGGCTATAGTCCATGAGGTCGCAAAGAGTCAGACACCACTAAAGCAATTTAGCAGGCACACATATATAAACTAATATAATCAGAGAGAGAAAAAAGATATCAAGCATCTATGAAATAATAGGATACACTTAAGGGAAAAAGTATTCCAAAAACAAGAGTGGCATCTTTTGATTTTCTCCCTGGAGGATGTAGTTGTTGAGCCAAATTAGGGAAGGAACTTAAGGAGAAGGAGAGTTGAGAAGCTGGGTCTCTGAATTCTCTGTGCTGACTTTCACTTAATTACTGTTTAATTCACAAAAGCATCTCACCAAGTAGTCCCTGGTGCCAATGGGACTCTGTGTTTACATCTGAGTGCCTATCACAATCCTGTAAAACATAATCATAATCATTGTAAGTAAAAAAAATTTGAGACTTTCTTATTAGAAAGTAAAGTAGATGACTAAATTTGCTGATTTAAAAAAAAAAAATTCTGGGTCATTTTTGTATCTCTTTCTGGGCCAGCTCTACATCTGCATGTTTCTCTGGATAATAATTTATTACTTCTCATCATTTTTCTCAAGTGCCAGACGTTGTTCATAAAATAACAGTAGAGTCTGATGTAAACAATGTTATGTATAGAAACACTACATTTGTTAGATGAATCCTGGGAGATGAATACTGTTTTGTTCTCAGTCTTTTTTGAGTACCTGGCAGAAATCAGTGAATAAAAGCTAACGAGTGAATAGATTCACTGGAGTTTTTAGGGTTCTGAAATGGCCCAGTAGTCCTTTCTCAGCTTTTATTTATTTGATTCTGTCTCATTCCGAGAAACTAGTCTAACCCCTCCTGTTCTAACAATTTCAAAAAGAAAATCTTGCAAAAAAAAAAAGAAATTGGGGCAATGATGAAATTGGGGCAGTGTTCTAGTATTAACATAAAATACAAGCACTTGGTTTTATTATAAGAATTAGTTTCTGTCCCAACAATTTTTCAAAATGCTAATGTTTTCAAAAGATCATAAATCTTACTTAAATTCTCTGTTATTTCAATTCAGTCAAAATAATCAAATTATTAAATTTAAATTCCCTAGTATTTATTACCAATAATCTTTCTTATAAAACATCAAATATACTTTGATTTTATTAGCTACTCACATTTAGTATAGAAATATTTTGCCAGATATATTAATAAAATATCTGTAAGTATTTTAATATATTTATAGTATTTTTGTATTTGTAAGTAGCATGCTAAACTATTCCTAACTGTAGTAGTAAAGAGCAATTAGTTTAGTTTTAACAGAATTCACATAGTATTTTGTACCCTGTGGGTTCATTTGAACTTATCAAATAGATTATTGTAAATCAAAAGAATAATATCTAAATCCAGCTGAGTACAGTAGATGTATCAGGTAGTAATTGTCTTTATCTGTAACAGAACTCCTCTGCTATCACACAAAGAAAAAAACAGAACTACTTTAAATTCATAGTTATCAAACTTAGCTGCATGTTAGAATTATTTGGGGAGCTCTGAAAATTCCCAATACCCAGACTGCATCCTACATAAATTAAATCAATATCTCTTGGAATAGAATCCAGGCATCTCAAGTATTTAAAACTATCCAAGTATTTCCAATTTGCAGTCAAGTTAAAAGCAAGTGGCTTAAAAAAAAAAGATGAAAGGTAATTCTCCCGCCTGTAAAAAAGCAGTTTAGAGCTTATGCACAGCTTTACAAGGTCATCAGGGACTCAGTCTCCTAGTTTTCCATAGTTCTATGCTTAAGAGCCTAGCTTCTATCTTGAAAGTCACCTCATTGTAAAAGATATCTACTGAATCTCTAGTGATTACACCCTTGCTCTGGCAGGAATAGGAAGTAAGAGGAAAAATGAGTTTGAGCCCTTTCCATTTATGGAGTCTACTTTGAAGTCCCACTTAGCATTAACCCTTTTGTCATAATAGGTGAGAAGTCAGACATATCCATATACCTACCAGAATAGAAAACAATTTATTTTAGCTGGTCATATTGCTCAGTTACAAAAGATAGGAGTCAAAGAGCAGTCTCTTTCATGCCACACTTAAAACACTACCAAGATGTTCCCATCTGCCTCCCACATTGAAGTATATGAACATATTTTAAAAACAGAAAAACTTTGGAAGCCATTCTCTTTTACCATTTGTCCTGGCCCAAATTAATGTTGCATTCTATTTTTCTCCTCGGTGTCTTTGTTCCCCTGAAAAAATACCTAGACTTTTCTCTTCTATCTCTATTCAAATAATTAGAAGTATTAAAAATTAACTTTCTGATATGCCAACAGGTAGGTAGACAGTTAGCAGGACATCTAAAGAAAGTCATGAGTGTAGACACAGCCTGTGTCTTTTATTATTTTTGATGGTGTCAATCAGTCTCCTAATTTATAAGTTGATGCTTAAAAGTTGTCAGATATTAGACTGATATTCATTTCATTGATATACATTTCTAAGACATAATTAATGCATTTTCACTCATCATGAATTATATTTCCAAATATCTTTTACACTTTTGAGAGAATAAATTTTGAATTACAGTTATGTCACTTGGTATTCTCACATCACTTCTTATTAGAGAAAAAATAACATTGCTATAAATTTTATACATAAACCTCTCTTCTTATTCCTCCTACAAATTCATGAAAGCTCTAGTCATTCACTAAAGAAGAAGCAGCTAGTAACAACTGAGAAAATAAAAACAGAAAGATAATGCTATTTTTTGCTTTCACAAAGATAAGGGAAAATAAGAACTGAATTCTTTTTGTACTAAAAAAAAAAAAAAAGACTCTAACATTTAATATGTGTCCATGCTACATTTAGATTACCTGACAGGTAGCTAAAAGCAACCTCTCTATAAGTTAAAATGAAAAGAAATCTAGTTTTACTTAAAATTTTTGAAATTTCATTAAAATGATTGGGGAAATCTTTGTACTGATGGATCCCATATATGTTTCAATATATGAATGATTTTCCTAAACAAAAAAACAGTAATAAATTGCATGTAATAACTGATTTAATTGGAATATTGTTAAACATTGTAAATATAAGACCGAGATGACTTTTTTCACTGAAAAATATTCAAAACAATGAACTAAAAAGGATACTTATATTTCTACCAAATAACATGAACCAGATCACTTTCCAGTAGGCAACATAAGATGCCACTATAATCTGTGGTGAAAATACGTGTATTTGTTAAGTTTAAGACTAGTTTTTTAAAGCAATAAAATGAAAATCCTAGTACCATGTGCCTGGCACAGGTCAATCAGGAAGCAAGTTTTAAAATAACATTTCTGAATTTTTAGAAAATAGCATACAGTATTCAGAAAACCTGATCCAGATCAAAAGGAAGAGTAAGGTTCGGAACAGTGAAATTTTTAGTTTGAAATCTAATCAAAGCTACCACAACATATTTTACCGATGATCAGTCAGTTTAGAATAACTATTAGGAACCAACACATGTCTCTAAGAAAGTAAGTTTGGGTTTAATATTACAATATAAATGTCTCCAAAATACACAAATGTCGATAGGAATATTACAACAGCATAATAATGAACAAGAGGGAAAAGTAGAAAGTTTATGATGCATATTTTCCAAAGAGAACAATCAACAGGAAAACATTTTAAATTATAACTATACACATGTACAGTGTATATACGTGATCATGGCATCCAGTCCCATCACTTCAGAGCAAATAGATGGAGAAACAGTGGAAACAGTGGTAGACTTTATTTTGGGGGCTCCAAAATTACTGCAGATGGTGACTGCAGCCATGAAATTAAAGAACACTTACTCCTTGGAAGGAAAGTTATGACCAACCTAGACAGCATATTAAAACACAGAGACAGACGCGAGAGACGCCCGGCTCCCGGCGGCGCAGACGCGAGAGACGCCCAGCTCCCGGCGCAACCAACCACGTGCAGAATCGTGGCTGAAAGGAGCTGCCCCGCGCCCAGGGTTAGGGCGGTGGCCGAGAGGAGCTGTACCACGTTCAGGAGGCGGTGGCTGCTTGGGCACCGGAGGGCCGGGAGGAGCTGATCCACATTCAAAGCAGGAGGGGCGGCCTTGAGGAGATACCCCTCGTCCAAGGTAAGGTGCAGCGGCTGCGCCTTGCTGGAGCAGCTGGGAAGAGATACTCCACGACCAAGTGGAATATAAGAATCCAGTGCTCTGGGGAGGAAGGAACAAGACGGCGAGACCACTTTCTTCCCCACAAATTCATCAGAAGAACATCTGAACGTGGAGTAAAGTCCACAAAACAACTTCTGAATACTGGCAGAGGACATCAGGCTCCCAGAAAAGTAGCCCATTGTCTTCTAAAGGAAAGAGAAGAAATCCAGCTCCACCCACCAGAACACTGACACATGCTTCCCTAACCAGGGAACCCGGACAAGTCACCTGTCCAACCCCACACACAGCGAAGAAACTACATAATAAAGAGAACGCCACAAACTGCAAGAAGAGGGAAAGGACACCCCAAACAAAGCAATATAAGCAAGATGAAGAGGCAGAGAAATACCCAGCAAGTAAAGGAACAAGATAATTGCCCACCAACACAAACAAAAGAAGAAGATATAGGGAATCTACCTGATAAAGAATTTCGAATTTTGAAGGTGAAAATGATTCAAAATCTTGAAAGTAAAATGGAGTTACAGATAAATAACCTGGAGAAAAGGATTGAGAAGATGGAAGAAAGATTTAATAAGGACTTAGAGGAAATAAAAAAGAGTCAATATACAATGAATAATGCAATAGATGAGATCAGAAACACTCTGGAGGGAACAAACAGTAGAATAACAGAGGCAGAAGACAGGATAAGCGAACTAGAAGATAGAATTGTAGAAATAAATGAAACAGAGAGGAAAAAAGAAAAACGAATTAAAAGAAATGAGGACAATATTAGAGACCTCTGGGACAATGTTAAACGCTCCAACATTCGAATCATAGGAGTCCCAGAAGAAGAAGACAAAAAGAAAGACCATGAGAGAATACTTGAGGAGATAATAGTTGAAAACTTCCCTAAAATAGGGAAAGAAATAATCACCCAAGTCCAAGAAATCCAGAGAGTCCCCAACAGGATAAACCCAAGGCGAAATACTCCAAGACACATATTAATCAAATTAACAAAGATCAAACACAAAGAACAAATATTAAAAGCAGCAAGGGAAAAGCAGCAAATAACACTCAAGGGGATTCCCATAAGGATAACAGCTGATCTTTCAACAGAAACTCTTCAGGCCAGAAGGGAGTGGCAAGATATACTTAAAGTGATGAAAGAAAATAACCTACAGCCCAGATTACTATACCCAGCAAGGATCTCATTCAAATATGAAGGAGAAATCAAAAGCTTTACAGACAAGCAAAAGCTGAGGGAATTCAGCATCACCAAACCAGCTCTCCAACAAATGCTAAAGGATCTTCTATAGACAGGAATCACAGAAAGAGTGTATAAACTTGAACCCAAAGCAATAAAGAAAATGGCTATGGGATCCTACTTTTCAATAATTACCTTAAACGTAAATGGGTTGAATGCCCCAACCAAAAGACAAAGGCTGGCTGAATGGATACAAAAACAAAACCCCCATATATGTTGTCTACAAGAGACCCACCTCAAAACGAGGGACGCATACAGACTGAAAGTGAAGGGCTGGAAAAAGATAGTCCATGCAAATAGAGACCAAAAGAAAGCAGGAGTAGCAATACTCATATCAGATAAAATAGACTTTAAAACAAAGGCTGTGAAACGAGACAAAGAAGGAAACTACATAATGATCAAAGGATCAATCCAAGAAGAAGATATAACAATTATAAATATTTATGCACCTAACATAGGAGCACCGCTATATGTAAGACAATTACTAACAAGTATGAAAGGGGAAATTAACAATAACACAATAATAGTGGGAGATTTTAACACCCCACTTACATCTATGGATAGATCAACTAAACAGAAAATTAACAAGGAAACACAATCTTTAAATGATATAATAGAAGAGTTAGACCTAATAGATATCTATAGGACATTTCACCCCAAAACAATGAATTTCACCTTTTTCTCAAGCGCACACGGAACCTTTTCCAGGATAGATCACATCCTGGGACATAAATCTAGCCTTGGTAAATTCAAAAAAATTGAAATCATTCCAAGCATCTTTTCTGACCACAATGCAGTAAGATTAGATCTCAATTATAGGAGAATAACTGTTAAAAGTGCCAACATATGGAGACTGAACAACACGCTGCTGAATAATGAACTAATCATAGAAGAAATCAAAAGAGACATCAAAATATGCATAAAAATGAATGAAAATGAAAACACAACAACCCAAAACCTCTGGGACACTGTAAAAGCAGTGCTAAGGGGGAAGTTCATAACAATACAGGCATACCTCAAGAAACAACAAAAAAGTCAACTAAATAACCTAACTCTACATCTAAAGCAACTAGAAAAGGAAGAAATGAAGAACCCCAGGGTCAGTAGAAGGAAAGAAATCATAAAAATTAGGGCAGAGATAAATGCAAAAGAAACAAAAGAGACCATAGCAAAAATCAACAAAGCCAAAAGCTGGTTCTTTGAGAAGGTGAATAAAATTGACAAACCACTAGCCAGACTCATCAAGAAACAAAGGGAGAAGAACCAAATCAATAAAATTAGAAATGAAAATGGAGAGATCATAACTGACAACACAGAAATACAAAGGATTATTAGAGAATACTATCAGCAATTATATGGCAATAAAATGAATAACCTGGAAGAAATGGACAAATTCCTAGAAAAATACAACTTTCCAAAACTGAACCAGGAAGAAATAGAAAATCTGAACAAACCCATCACAAGCACGGAAATTGAAACTGTAATCAAAAATCTCCCAGCAAACAAAAGCCCAGGTCCAGACGGCTTCACAGCTGAATTCTACCAAAAATTTAGAGAAGAGCTAACACCTATTCTACTCAAACTCTTCCAGAAAATAGCTGAGGAAGGGAAACTTCCAAACTCATTCTATGAGGCCACCATCACCCTAATCCCAAAACCTGGTAAAGACCCCACAAAAAAAGAAAACTATAGGCCAATATCACTGATGAACATAGATGCAAAAATCCTTAACAAAATTCTAGCAATCAGAATCCAACAACACATTAAGAAGATCATACATCATGACCAAGTGGGCTTTATCCCAGGAATGCAAGGATTCTTCAATATCCACAATTCAATCAACGTAATACACCACATTAACAAACTGAAAAATAAAAATCATATGATTATCTCAATAGATGCAGAGAAAGCCTTCGACAAAATTCAACATCCATTTTTGATAAAAACTCTCCAGAAAGTGGGAATTGAAGGGACATACCTCAACATAATAAAAGCTATATATGACAAACCCACAGCAAACATTATCCTCAATGGTGAAAAACTGAAAGCATTTCCCCTAAAGTCAGGAACAAGACAAGGGTGCCCACTCTCACCACTACTATTCAACATAGTTCTGGAAGTTTTGGCCACAGCAATCAGAGCAGAAAAAGACATAAAAGGAATACAAATTGGAAAAGAAGAAGTAAAGCTTTCACTGTTCGCTGATGACATGATCCTCTACACAGAAAACCCTAAAGACTCTACCAGAAAACTACTAGAGCTAATTAATGATTACAGCAAAGTTGCAGGATATAAAATCAACACACAGAAATCCCTTGCATTCCTGTACACTAATAATGAGAAAATAGAAAGAGAAATTAAGGAAACTATTCCATTCACTGTTGCAATGAAAACAATTAAATACTTAGGAATATATCTACCTAAGGAAACAAAAGACTTGTACATAGAAAACTATAAAACACTAGTGAAAGTAATCAAAGAGGACACGAATAGATGGAGAAATATACCGTGTTCGTGGATTGGAAGAATAAATATTGTAAAAATGAGTATACTACCCAAAGTAATTTATACATTCAATGCAATCCCTATCAAGCTACCAACAATATTTTTCACAGAACTAGAACAAATAATCTCACAATTTGTATGGAAATACAAAAAACCTCGAATAGCCAAAGCAATCTTAAGGAAGAAGAATGGAACTGGGGGAATTAACCTGCCGGACTTCAGGCTCTATTACAAAGCCACAGTCATCAAGACAGTATGGTACTGGCATAAAGACAGAAATATAGATCAATGGAACAAAATAGAAAGCCCAGAGATAAACCCACGCTCCTATGGACACCTTATCTTCGACAAAGGAGGCAAGAATATAAAATGGAGAAAAGACAGTCTCTTTAACAAGTGGTGCTGGGAAAACTGGTCAGCCACTTGTAAAAGAATGAAACTAGAACACTTCCTAACACCATACACCAAAATAAACTCAAAATGGATTAAAGATCTAAATGTAAGACCAGAAACTATAAAACTCCTAGAGGAGAACGTAGGCAAAACACTCTCCGACATAAATCACAGCAGGATCCTCCAAGACCCACCTCCCAGAATATTGGAAATAAAAGCAAAAATAAACAAATGGGACCTAATTAAAATCAAAAGCTTCTGCACAGCAAAGGAAACTCTAAGCAAGGTGAGAAGACAGCCTTCAGAATGGGAGAAAATAATAGCAAATGAAGCAACTGATAAAGGATTAATCTCCAAATTATACAAGCAGCTCCTGCAGCTTAATTCCAGAAAACTAAGTGACCCAATCAAAAAATGGGCCAAAGAACTAAACAGACATTTCTCCAAAGAAGACATAAAGATGGCTAATAAACACATGAAAAAACGCTCAACATCCCTCATCATCAGAGAAATGCAAATCAAAACCACAATGAGATACCATTTCACACCAGTCAGAATGGCTGCTATCCAAAAGTCTACATGCAGTAAGTGCTGGAGAGGGTGTGGAGAGAAGGGAACCCTCTTACACTGTTGGTGGGAATGCAAACTAGTACAGCCACTATGGAGAACAGTGTGGAGATTCCTCAGAAAACTGGAAATAGAACTGCCATATGATCCAGCGATCGCACTCCTGGGCATACACACCGAGGAAACCAGAATTGAAAGAGACGCATGTACTCCAATGTTCATTGCAGCACTGTTTATAATAGCCAGGACATGGAAGCAACCTAGATGTCCATCTGCAGATGAATGGATAAGAAAGCTTTGGTACATATACACAATGGAGTATTTCTCAGCCATCAAAAAGAATGCATTTGAATCAGTTTTAATGAGGTGGATGAAATTGGAGCCAATTATACAGAGTGAAGTAAGCCAGAAAAAAGAACATCAATACCGTATATTAACGCATATATATGGAATTTAGAAAAATGGTAACCTGAACCCTGTATAAGAGACTGCAAAAGAGACATAGGCATTTAGAACAGTCTTTGGGACTCTGTGGGAGAGGGTGTAGGTGGAATGATTGGGGAGAATGGAATTGTAGCATGTATATTATCATAAGTGACCAGTCCAGGTTCGATGCATAAATTTTCCTCTGTTCAAAAAAAAAAAAAAGAATGCTTATCTTCCTAGGAAATGAAGAGCTCAAAATGTGAAATATAGTCTAAAAAGAACCTCGAGGCTGCTAGGTCAGCTGCGGTCTTGATAGGAATCATGTAATGAAGGCTATGCTGCTAATCTTTGATAAGGAACATGCAGGTAGTTTAAAAATATACACACTTTTCAACACTCCATCCTGTAAGGAGAATTGGAAGAAACATCAATTAAGGTTTAAGCATTGAAAAATTGATTATTGATGATGACACACTTTATGGAAAGTACAAGGATGAGGGTTTACAGAAGGGAACTCCCCAAATAATGATAACATTAAACCACTGCCAATCCTGGTGCTATGCTGGGCTCAGAACACATATTTTGCCATTTTGCTATTACACATCCACATGTCAGTCCATCAGATTACAAATAGGAATATTTAAGAATACAACATTGCTCTGCAATATTTGAAGTATCAGCACTCGAAAGTAAATTGTTGAATTTCTAGCTCTGGAAAGGGTGGAGTGGCTTGTATTGAACTAACTCTCCTTTAAAGTGAAATCGCTCAGTCGTGTCTGACTCTTTGAGACCCCATGGACTGTAGCCTACCAGGCTCCTCCGTCCATGGGATTCTCCAGGCAAGAGTACTGGAGTGGGTTGCCGTTTCATTCTCCAGGAGATCTTCCCAATCCAGGGATTGAACCTGGGTCTCCCGCATTGCAGGCATATGCTTTACCATCTGAGTCACCAGGGATTATAAAGCTTAACTATTTGAAGGCCCTGGAAAAACCACCAAAGTCAAACAGAAACTGGGTGGGGGGGGATTGGAGGCCTGAGGGAAGAGAACCAGGATGACTGGCATCCAGGGCTACACAGCGCGTGTCTGGTGTCTCCTCAGGGTGTGTCCCAGTCTACACCAGCAGGGCAGCTAGAACTGGAGCAGAGGGCCGCATGGCCTCTGGCTTGTTGGAGAATGGAGGTTAGAGATGCCGGCACAGCCAGAAACTGAGCGCGGGAACCACAGAGCAGCCACAGATAGGAAGTCCCCCAAATCCGGGTACAAATTCACTTTAAAACTCTTCACTGACCCCTGACCTGTGCTTGTTTAGACAAGACTCCAAGGAAACTGTTAAAGTAACAGCTGGAAAAAACTTCAGAAACAGAGCAACCGTGTTGTCTGCTGGCTGCTAGGGAGGCAGAACGTAGTGTTTTAGTCTCACCAAGTTGGAAGGGACCGCAAACACTGTAGCCTTCCATCAGAACTCTAGAAGGGCCATAGGGAGTAAAGGTTATATCCTAGATCCAAATATACCCCAAAACTAATGCAAAACTAAAACAAATTCATTTTTATTTATTTTTATTTTTTTGGCCATGCTCTGTGGCATGTGGGATCTTGCTTAGCCGATCAGGGATAGAACCCTTGCCCCCTAGAATGGGAGCCCAGAGTCTTAACCATTGGGTCACCAGGGCAGTCCTTTATTTTGTTTTATTTATTTATCTGTTTATTTGAAAACCCACCTTTAAAAGTATAATATTAGGGAATTCCCTGGTTAGGACTCGGTGCTTTCATTGCCAGGGCTTGTGCTCAATCCCTGATTGGGCAGCTAAGATCCTGCAAGCCATGGGAAATACACCCCAAACAATTAACTAAATAAGTAAATACAAACATCTAGATAAATACCTCTAAAGTCTCCATCTGTATGGAGCCAATTAAAAGTTATACTTACCAATCAAAAAAAAATAAAAATAAAAATAAAACACAGAGACATTACTTTGCCAACAAAGGTCTGTCTAGTCAAGGCTATGGTTTTTCCAGTAGTCATGTATGGATGTGAGAGTTGAACTATAAAGAAAGCTAAGCGCCAAATAATTGATGCTTTTGAACTACAGTGTTGGAGAAGACTCTTGAGAATCCCTTGGACTGCAAGGAGATCCAACCAGTATACCTAAAGGAGATCAGTCCTGAACGTTCATTGGAAGGACTGATGTTGAAGCTGAAACTCCAATATGTTGGTCACCTGATGCAAAGAACTGACTCATTTGAAAAGACCCTGATGCTGGAAAAGATTGAAGGTGAGAGCAGAAGGGGACGACAGAGGATGAGATGGTTGGAGGGCATCACCACTCAATGAACATGAGCTTGGGTAGGCTCTAGGAGTTGGTGATGGACAGGGAGGCCTGACGTGCTGCAGTCCATGGGGTCATAAAGAGTTGGACACAACTGAGCAACTGAACTGAACTGAACTGAACTGAACTGAACTGAACTGATACACATATACAAGGATCTGCAAGGAGATCCAACCAGTCCATCCTAAAGGAAATCAGTCCTGAATATTCTTTGGAGGACTGATGCTGAAACTGAAACTCCAATACTTTGGCCACCTCATGTGAAGAACTTACTCATTAGAAAAGACCCTGATGCTGGGAAAGATTGAAGCCAGCAGGTGAAGGGGACGACAGAGGATGAGATGGCTGGAGGGCATCACCGACTAAATGGACATGAGTCTGAGTGAACTACGGGAGTTGGTGATGGACAGAGAGGCCTGGCATGCTGTGATTCATGGGGTCGCAAAGAGTCGGACATGTCTGAGCAGCTGAACTGACTGATACTCATGTACACATACGTAAGTGCTTTAAATGAGTGTGTTTTAAATTTATCAAAAGTGTTAATATTATAAATATCAAAAATAGTCTGTGCTATGAACAACTTAGTATGCAGTGTGTGAAGATAGACTTGAGGAACATGTATGTTATTAAGCATATCAATGTTTGAAGGAAATAATCAAAATGTATCATTCAAAATTCTCAACTCTGTTTTTTTTAATGGTAAGCAATGGTTCTATCAGTTCAGTTCAGTTCAGTCGCTCAGTCGTGTCCAACTCTTCGCGACCCCATGAATCACAGCACGCCAGGCCTCCCTGTCCATCACCAGCTCCCGGAGTTCACTCAAACTCATGTCCATCGAGTCGGTGATGCCATCCAGCCATCTTATAGTTGAGATTAACACATAGCTCTTTGATTTTATGTATCAAATAGAACCTAATGTCAAGGAGTTTGCAGGGTCTGATATTTTAACCATACAGTTAGCCTCCCATTGTTTTCTTGATGCTGAGAGAATGCTCTGGAATCACAGATGAAGAATGATTTATTATCACAGCAATAACAATAGACAGAATGCCAACATTCTAATGCTATTCCCCTGCACCCCAGCTCCCACAAATTTGACATAAAGAAGCCAAATGACACCTGCGCACACTCTGGCCTGCATTAAGGGAAAGATCCCCGAGCTTTAGGAACCCAAATATTTTATCATAATCGGTAGGCATACTCGCGATTTCCCTGGAAAGAGATGCTGCCTCTATTTTACAAAGCGGTACACTCATTTTCACTTTCCTTCAGAGCCATCTGTGTCTTTCACAGCTCTTTATTATGCAAATACCCTTGAAAAGATAGGCTGAAACAAGGAGAAGCCAGTATTTCCCTTGACACACAAACCTGAAGAAATGTGACAGACCTGTGGATAACTGTCTCCCAATACTAATTTTTTTAATGAATGATGCCCAGTGACAAAGGTATGATGCTGTTTGGCTTCTCCCTCCTCTCTATATGATTAATGCTTCCTGATGTTGAAATACTGGGGTGCCATCATTCACTCAGTTGTGTAAATATTTCTCTTTATAACCATCCTTGATATTGCCCAAGCTAAATACTAAAGATTTTATCCCCCCAACTATATTTCAAATCTCTCATTTTTCTCCCATTTTTAACACTAGTGCATTAATCCTAAATACATCAATGTTCTCTTTTGCCCCAACTTTAACAACCCAACGGGTGAAACAAGTATCTGCCTTGACAGAGCACTATCTTTTTTATAATGCAAGTCTGGTCATTTCATATCCTTCTACCACAATAGCCTTAGAAAAAAATTAAAACTATAAATGTTGTCAGCAAGGTCCTGCAGTTCCTGCCTTTCCATTTCCCTCCATAAAATAAACCCCCTCTTTGCTCTCCCTGCTTCTTCCTCACTGGCCATCTGGAGTTCCTCCTGTCTCCCACACACTCAGAGTCTGGGCTTGACTGTTCATTGCTCACCTAAGTGACTCCTCAATATTTTAGTTCATCCTTGGCAACTTATCTGCAACCTGCCTAGGTAGTTAAATGTTGTAATTATGTATGTACTCAGCTACTTCAGTTGTGTCCAACTCTTTGCGACCCTATAGACTGTAGCCCACCAGCCTCCTTTGTCCATGGGATTATTCAGGCAAGAATACTGGAGTGGATTGCTATGTCCTCCTCCAAGGAAATGCCCTAATTATGAGATCCTAAAGTCTTGGGTATTTTTCCTTTATAAACACTTGAGATATTCACAAATTAGCATTTGCTGTGTGATCGTTTAAAGGCTGCTTCCCCCACTAGATTTTAAGTGATTTGAGGACCAAAATAATATCTGATTACTATCAGTAATACCTCATCTAATGCCTTAGAAGTAGTAGTCACCCAACAGATGTAGGAAAAAAGAAAAAAAATCTTATATTGCTGAATTCACCACTGTGTGGATTAAGAAAAAAGGGAAAAAATTGTTTAACAATGGCTAATTATTAGGTAAATGATATTATAATCAAATAGTTGATTATCGTATACAGCAATGATAGTATACAATATATACCTAAAATGTATAGAAATGTTATATTATTAAACTAAGCAAGTAGGCCCTGTGCTTAGTCGCTCAGTCATGTGTGACTCTTTACAACCCCATGGACTGTAGCCCACCAGGCTCCTCTGTCCATGGGAATTTTCCAGGCAAGAATATGGAGTGGGTTGCCATGCCCCCCTCCATGGGATCTTCCTGAGCCAGGGAAATAATATATTCTAAGTTAAATGTATACATGTAAAAGTATATGAAAGTAAATACATCAAATTGCAGAATGATTTGTTCCAAAAAATCTTTTTTTAGCTAGCTAGCATTTTTGGGCTTCCCTGGTGGCTCAGAGGTGAAAGCGTCTGCCTCCAATGCGGGAGACCCGGGTTCGATCCCTGGGTTGGGAAGATCCCCTGGAGAAGGAAACGGTAACCCACTCCAGTATTCTTGCCTGGAGAATCCCATGGACGGAGAAGCGTGGTAGGTTACAGTCCACGGGGTTGCAAAGAGTCAGACACGACTGAGAGACGAACGGAACGGACCATTTTTGTACATTTTTTCTACCTCTCCTAAAATGTAAAGTTTTTAAAATTTAGTTTATTACCATATTGCCAAGTCTTACATACACACTCATAATAGTCATTTCAGAAAATACTGTGTACAACTTTCAGTGCAACTGAATGATTTTAAAGAAAGAAAATGGGTATAAAACTATCCTATGGAGACTAGAAACACATACATTAAGCTTACAATATCACCATAATGTCATGAAAGAACATATAAAATTGAATCATGTTGGAGACTTGAAAATATAATTCTTATACTTCACAATTTTTATTACTCAAGTAAATCAGTGGAATTTTCCCTTCCTTACATAAGAATCCACAGTTATAATCAATATCCTCATACAGATCTGAATTTTCTCTTACATTTACAAACCCACAATTGACACTACAGAATGACCGTGATATGTATACATTATTTTCTGCTTTAGTATGTTTTAGATGGATCCCAAATGGCCCACAGCAGTTATAGATTGTTCTCTGAGCATATACCTGAGTTTCAGAGAGTGACTGTACTACTGAAAAAAGGACATTTGAGATAGTGACTTTGATATTTCCTATGAATCTGTAAAGGAAGTATAAAGAAAACTTTGAAAATAGCAGTCAGAGTTGAAATGGACCTTTCCTGGATGCAGGAAAGGAGTACACTGAAAAAAAAAAAAAAACATGTGTACCAGGGAAAATCTGAAACAGGCACTCAGTTCAGTTCAATTCAGTTCAGTCCCTCAGTAGTGTCCGACTCTTTGGGACCCCATGAACCACAGCTCGCCAGGCCTCCCTGTCCATCACCAACTCCCGGAGTTCACTCAAACTCATGTCCATCGAGTCGGTGATGCCATCCAGCCATCTCATTCTCTGTCGTCCCCGTCTCCTACTACCCTCAATCCCTCCCAGCATCAGACTCTTTTCCAGTGAGTTAACTCTTCGCATGAGGTGGTCCAATGAACACCTAGGATTGATCTCCTTTAGAATGGACTGGTTGGATCTCCTTGCAGTCCAAGGGACTCTCAAGAGTCTTCTGCAGCACCACAGTTCAAAAGCATCAATTCTTCAACAATCACCTTTCTTCACAGTCCAACTCTCACATCCATACATGACCACAGGAAAAAACATAGCCTTGACTAGACGGACTTTGGTTGGCAAAGTAATGTCTCTGCTTTTTAATATGCTATCTAGGCTGGTCATAACTTTCTGTCCAAGGAGTAAGCGTCTTTTAATTTCATGGCTGCAATCAGCATCTGCAGTGATTTTGGAGCTCAAAAAAATAAAGTCTGACACTGTTTCCACTGTTTCCCCATCTATTTCCCATGAAGTGATGGGACCAGATGCCATGATCTTCGTTTTCTGAATGTTGAGCTTCAAGCCAACCTTTTCACTCTCCTCTTTCACTTTCATCAAGAGGCCTTTGAGTTCCTCTTCACTTTCTGCCATGAGGGTGGTGTCATCTGCATATCTGAGGTTATTGATATTTCTCCCAGCAATCTTGATTCCAGCTTGTGCTTCTTCCAGACCAGCGTTCCTCATGATGTACTCTGCATATAAGTTAAATAAGCAGGGTAACAATATACAACCTTGACATACTCCTTTTCCTATTTGGAACCAGTCTGTTGTTCCATGTCCAGTTCTAACTGTTGCTTCCTGACCTGCATACAGGTTTCTCAAGAAGCAGGTCAGGTGGTCTGGTATTCCCATCTCTTTCAGAATTTTCCACAGTTTATTGTGATCCACACAGTCAAAGGCTTTGGCATAGTCAATGAAGCAGAAATAGATGTTTTTCTGGAACTCTCTTGTTTTCTCCATGATCCAGTGGATGTTGGCAATTTGATCTCTGGTACCTCTGCCTTTTCTAAAACCTACTTGAACATCTGAAAGTTCACAATTCACATATTGCTGAAGCCTAGCTTGGAGAATTTTGAGCATGACTTTACTAGTGTGTGAGATGAGTGCATTTCTTTTCCATGGGGATGGTCTTGGTCCCTGTCTCCTGTACAATGTCACGAACCTCCGTCCAGAGTTCATGAGGCACTCTATCTTTCAGATCTAGTCCCTTAAATCTATTCCTCACTTCCACTGTATAATCATAAGGGATTTGATTTAGGTCATATCTTAATGGTCTAGTGGTTTTCCCTACTTTCTTCAATTTAAGTCTGACTTTGGCAATAAGGAGTTCATGATCTGAGCCACAGTCACCTCCTGGTCTTGTTTTTGCTAACTGTGTACATCTTCTCCATCTTTGGCTGCAAAGAATATAATCAATCTGATTTTGGTGTTGACCATCTGGTGATGTCCATGTGCAGAGTCTTCTCTTGTGTTGTTGGAAGAGGGTGTTTGCTATGACCAGTGCGTTCTCTTGACAAAACTCTATTAGCCTTTGCCCTGCTTCACTCCGTGCTCCAAGGCCAAATTTGCCTGTTACTCCAGGTGTTTCTTGACTTCCTATTTTGCATTCCAGTCCCCTATAATGAAAAGGACATCTTTTTTGGGTGTTAGTTCTAAAAGGTCTTGTAGGTCTTCATAGAACCGTTCAACTTCGGCTTCTTCAGCGTTACTGGTGGGGCATAGGCCTGGATTACTGTAATATTGAATGGTTTGCCTTGGAAACGAACAGAAATCATTCTGTCGTTTTTAAGATTGCATGCAAGTACTGATTTCGGATTCTTTTGTTGACCATGATGGCTACTCCATTTCTTCTAAGGGATTCCTGCCCACAGTAGTAGATATAATGGTCATCTGAGTTAAATTCACCCATTCCAGTCCATTTTAATTCACTGATTCCTAGACTGTCTACGTTCACTCTTTCCATCTCCTGTTTGACCACTTTCAATTTGCCTTGATTCATGGACCTAACATTCCCAAATAGCTGTGAAAAGAAGAGAAGCAAAAAGCAAAGGAGAAAAGGAAAGATATAAGCATCTGAATGCAGAGTAAGAATAGTAACGAGAGATAAGAAAGCCTTCCTCATTGATCAATGCAAAGAAATAGAGGAAAACAACAGAATAGGAAAAACAAGAGATCTCTTCAAGAAAATTAGAGATTCCAAAGGAACATTTCATGCAAAGATGGGCTCGATAAAGGACAGAAATGGTATCGACCTAACAGAAGTAGAAGATATTAAGAAGAGGTGGCAAGAATACACAGAAGAACTGTACAAAAAAGATCTCCATGATCAAGTTAGTCACGATAACGTGATCACTGACATAGAGCCAGACATCTTGGAACGTGAAGTCAAGTGGGCCTTAGAAAGCATCACTAAGAACAAAGCTAGTGGAGGTGATGGAATTCCAGTTGAGCTATTTCAAATCTTGAAAGATGATGCTGTGAAAGTGCTGCACTCAATATGCCAGCACATTTGGAAAACTCTGCAGTGGCCACAGGACTGGAAAAGGTCAGTCTTCATTCCAATCCCAAAGAAAGGCAATGCCAAAGAATGTTCAAACTACCACACAATTGCACTCATCTCACATGCTAGTAAAGTCATGCTCAAAATTCTCCAAGCCAGGCTTCAGCAATACGTGAACCGTGAACTCCCAGATGTTCAAGCAGGTTTTAGAAAAGGCAGAGGCACCAGAGATCAAATTGCCAACATCCGCTGGATCATGGAAAAAGCAAGAGAATTCCAAAAGAGCATCTATTTCTGCTTCATTGACTATGCCAAAGCCTTTGACTGTGTGGATCACAATAAACTGTGGAACATTCTGAAAGAGATGGGAATACGAGACCACCTGACCTGCTTCTTGAGAAACCTGTATGCAGGTCAGGAAGCTACAGTTATAACTGTACATGGAACAACAGACTGGTTCCAAATAGGAAAAGGAGTGCCTCAAGGCTTTATATTGTCACCTTGCTTATTTAACTTATATGCAGAGTACATCATGAGGAACTCTGGGCTGGAAGAAGCACAAGCTGGAATCAAGATTGCTGGGAGAAATAACAAGAACCTCAGATATGCAGATGACACTACCCTTATGGCAGAAAGTGAAGAGGAACTCAAAGGCCTCTTGATGAAAGTGAAAGAGGAGAGTGAAAAGGTTGGCTTGAAGCTCAACATTCAGAAAACAAAGATCATGGCATCTGGTTCCATCACTTCATGGGAAATAGATGGAAAAACAGTGGAAACAGTGTCAGACTTTATTTTTTTGGGCTCCAAAATCACTGCAGATGCTTATTGCAGCTATGAAATTAAAAGACGCTTACTCCTTGGAAGGAAAGTTATGACCAACCTTGATAATATATTAAAAAGCAGAGACATTACTTTGCCAACCAAAGTCCGTCTAGTCAAGGCTATGTTTTTTCCCGTGGTCATGTATGGATGTGAGAGTTGAACTGTGAAGAAAACTGATCACCGAAGAATTGATGCTTTTGGACTGTGGTGTTGGAGAAGACTCTTGAGAGTCCCTTGTGCCGCAAGGAGATCCAACCTGTCCATTCTAAGGGAGATTGATCCTGGGTATTCATTGGAAGTTCTGATGCTAAATCTGAAACTCCAATACTTTGGCCACCTCATGCGACGAGTTGACTCACTGGAAAAGACTCTGATGCTGGGAAAGGTTGGGGGAGGGAGGAGAAGGGGATGACCAAGAATGAGATGGCTGGATGGCATCACCGACTCTGTGGACATGAGTTTGAGTGAACTCCAGGAGTCGGTGATGGACAGGGAGGCCTGGCGTGCTGTGATTCATGGGGTCACAGAGAGTCAGACATGACTGAGCGACTGAACTGAACTGAACTGAGATAAGTGCAATTGTGCAGTAGTTTGATCATTCTTTGGCATTCCTTTTCTTTGGGATTGAAATGAAGACTGACCTTTTCCAGTCCTGCAGTCATTGCTGAGTTTCCCAATTGGCTGGCATATTGAGTGCAACACTTTCACAGCATAATCTTTCAGGATTTGAAATAGCTCAATTGGAATTCCATCAACTCCACTAGCTTTGTTCATAGTGATGCTCTCTAACTCCCAGTTGACTTCACATTCCAAGATGTCTGGTTCCAGGTGAGTGATCACACCATCGTGATTATCTTCGTCATGAAGATCTTTTTTGTATAGTTCTTCTGTGTATTCTTGCACCTCTTCTTAATATCTTCTGCTTCTGTTAGGTCGATACCATTTCTGTCCTTTATCGAGCCCATCTTTGCATGAAATGTTCCCTTGATATCTCTAATTTTCTTGAAAAGATCTCTTGTTTTTCCTATTCTGTTGTTTTCCTCTATTTCTTTGCATTGATCGCTGAGGAAGGCTTTCTTATCTCTCCTTGCTATTCTTTGGAACTCTGCATTCAGATGCTTATATCTTTCTTTTCCTCCTTTGCTTTTCACTTCTCTTCTTTTCACAGCTATTTGTAAGGCCTCCTCAGACAGCCATTTTTCTTCTTTGCATTTCTTTTCCATGGGGATGGTCTTGGTCCGTGTCTTCTGTACAATGTTATGAACCTCCGTCCAGAGTTCATCAGGCACTCTATCAGATCTAGACCCTTAAATCTATTTCTTACTTCCACTGTATAATCATAAGGGATTTGATTTAGGTCATATCTGAATGGTCTAGTGGTTTTCCCTACTTTCTTTAATTTAAGTCTGAATTTGGCAATAAGGAGTTCATGATCTGAGCCACAGTCAGCTCCTGGTCTTATTTTTTGGAAAGTGAATAAATTAACATTCATTCTTACCATAAATAGAGATGTCAATAGAATTATACTGAATTTCACATCAGGGAGCCAGTTTTAGCCAACATATTCATTCATAGTCATTTTAATCAATGCATAAAGAGTGACAGGGATGTTAGAAATAAAGGATAAAAGGATAAATTTGTGAATAGCCTCAACTGTTTTCCTGATTTCTATAACTCAGTATTTAAATATTTATGGATAAAATTTAGTTGTTTGAAAAAAGTAGTGATTTATTAAGTACACTGACAGAAATTCTGGTAAAGGTAACAGTTTTCAATGCATGCTTCTAATAAGTCTTGTCCTTAAAAATCAACCCTGAGTGAACAGAAAAGAGAAAGAACAGGTGGATAAATAACATGGAAACCTAATATTGAACCTACCTTTGACTGTGTAGATAACAACAAACTGTGGAAAATATGAAAGAGATGGGAATACCAGACCACCTGACCTGCCTCCTGAGAAATCTGCATGCAAGTCAGGAAGCAACAGTTAGAACTGGACATGGAACAACAGACTGGTTACAAATAGGGAAAGGAGTACATCAAGGCTGTATATTGTCACCCTGCTTATATAACTTATATGGAGAGTACATCATGAGAAACGCTGGGTTGGATGAAGCATAAGCTAGAATCAAGATTGCCGGGACAAATATCAATAACCTCAGATCTGCAGCTGACACCACTCTTATGGCAGAAAGTGAAGAGGAACTAAAGAGCACCTTGATGAAAATGAAAGAAGAGAGTGAAAACGTTGGCTTAAAACTCAGCATTCAGAAAATTAATTTCATGGCAACCAGTCCCATCACTTCATGGTAAATAGATGGGGAAGCAATGTAAACAGTGTCAGACTTTGTTTTTTTGGTCTCCAAAATCAAGGCAGATAGTGACTGCAGCCATGGAATTAAAAGACACTTGTTCCTTGGAAGAAAAGTTATGACCAGCCTAGATAGCATATTAAAAAGCAATGACATCACTTTGCCAACAAATGTCCAATCTAGTCAAAGCTTTGGTTTTTCCAGTAGTCATGTATGGATGTGAGAGTTGGACTATAAAAAAAGCTGAGTGCCAAATAATTGATGCTTTTGAACAGTGGTGTTGGAGAAGACTCTCAAGAGTGCCTTGGACTGCAAGGAGATCCAACCAGTCCATCCTAAGGAAATCAGTCCTGAATATTCTTTGGAAAGACTAATGCTGAAGCTGAAATTCTAATACTTTGGCCACCTGATGCAAAGAACTGACTCATTTGAAAAGACCTTGATGCTGGGAAAGAATGAGAGTGAGAGAAGGAAAGACGCAGAATGAGATGATTGGATGACATCATCAACTCAATGGACATGAGTTTGAGTAAACTCTGGGAGTTGGTGATGGACATGGAGGCCTGGCATGCTGCAGTCCATGGGGTAGCAAAGAGTCGGACATGACTGAGTGACTGAACTGAACTGAATGTTATTACCTTATATCACAAATATTGAGAGACTTCTTCCAGGTATAAAATACACAGTTATAAATCAAAGACAATCCAAGGATTCATTGTGAATCCAGGAAGAGGGAATTCTGGCCATCTGCATTATACTCCCTTAGTTAGGGAATTAAAATCTAGAAGCTATAGCAAGCCAAGGAAAGAATGAGAGCCATTCTCATTTAGTACACTCTTTTATGTACCAGATAAAGAGATGGAAACTTGAAGTGATTCCGTGTGGCTTGCTCTAACATTTCTTTAAAAGCATGAAGATCCACAAATAAGTGGGTTAGAAAATTTCTCTATTGTGAATGGCAAAGTGGAGCTGAATTCTGAAACTTTAATAGGCCTGAGAAAGATGGACCCAGTCTTGTTTTTGTTGTTGAGTCTCTCCCTGGGGTCCGACATTTTGTGACCCCCATGGGTGGCAGCACAACAAGCTTCCCTCTCCATCACCAAATCCCGGAGCTTGCTCACACTCAGGTCCAGCAAATCGGTAATGCCATCCAACCATCTCATCCTCTGTCATCCCCTTTTGCTCCTGCCTTCAATCTTTGCCAGCACCAGGATGTTTTCTAATGAGTCAGTTCTTCGCATCAGGTGGCCAAAATATTGGAACTTCAGCTTCAGCATCAGTCCTTCCAATAAATATTCAGGGTTGATTTCCTAGAGGATTTACTAGTTTGATCTTTCTGCCCAAGGGACTCTCAAGAGTCTCCTCCTACAACACAGTTCAAAAGCATCAGTTTCTCAGTGCTCAGTTTTCTTTATGGTCCAACTCTCACATCCATACATGACTACTGGAAAGTCATAGCTTTGACTATATGGACCTTTGTCAGCAAAGTAATGTCTCTGATTTTTAATGTGGTATCTAGTTTGGTCATAGCTTTTCTTTCAAGGAGCAAGCATCTTTTAATTCCATGGCTGCAGTCATCATCTGCAGTTATTTTGGAGCGTAAGAAAATAAAGTCTGTCACTGTTTCCATTGTTTCCCCATCTATTTGCCATGCAGTGGTGGGACCAGATGCCATGATCTTAGTTTTTTGAATGTTGAGTTTTGAGCCAGCTTTTCACTTTCCTCTTTCACTTTCATCAAGAGGCTTTTTAGTTCCTTTTCACTTTCTTCCATAAGGGTGGTGTCAGCTGCATATCTAAGGTTATTGACATTTCTCCCAACAATCTTGATTCCAGCTTGTGCTTCATCCAGTGCAGCATTTCTCATGATGTACTCTGCATATAAGTTAAATAAGCAGGGTGACAATATACAGCCTTGACATACTGCTTTCACAATTTGTGATCAGTGTTTGTTCCATGTTTGGTTCTAACTGTTGCTTGTTGACCTGCATACAGGTTTCACAGGAGGCAGGTAAGGTAGTCTGGTATTCCCATCTCTTTCAGATTTTCCACAGTTTGTTTTGATCCACACAGTCAAAGGCTTTAGTGTAGTCAATGAAGCAGAAGTAGACTTTTTTCTGGAATTCTCTTGCTTTTTCTATGATCCAACAGAGCTTGGCAATTGGATCTCTGGTACCTCTGCCTTTCCTAAATCCAGCTTGAACATCTGGGAGTTTTGGATCTTGTACTGTTTAAAATAAAAAAGTTGAAGAAGGCTCTGCTGGTAGGAAAATTCAAGTGGCCTTTCCAAACAAAAAACCACAGAAGGCAGTACTCTTAATTTGACACAGAAGTAAAAAAGAACTTTCAAGAGGTGTGACAGAGCATACATCTCAGAACTAGAGAGGACAAAAGTGTAAATAAGGTTTGAAAATAAGCACATTATGTACTTGAAATAAAAGTATGAATGAGAAGAACTATGGCTAAAGAACACTGGCTACCAGGGTGTCATTGAATACAGAGGAAAATTGAAGAAGGATCAAGTTCTACATCTGGGACTGCCCAGAATCCCTGGGCATATACCCAGGGATTTCAAAACATCTATACACCCTAGTGTTCACCGCAGCACTGCTTACCATAGCCAGGAGATGGAAGCAACCTAAATGACCATCAACAGAGGAAAGCATAAAGAAGATGTGGTACATCTACAATGGAAATAACTCAGCCATAAAAAGGAACAAAATAATGCCATTTGAGGTGACACGCATGGACCTAGAGATTGTCACACGGAGTGATATTATCATATAATATCACTTATATGTAGAATCTAGAAAAATGGTACAGATGAACTAATTTGCAGAGCAGAAGTAGAGTCACAGATGGAGAAAACAAACCTATGGCTATAAAGGGAGGAAATGGGGGCAGAGTGAACTGGGAGATTGGGATTGACATACGTACACTAGTATATATAAAATAGATATCCTAACGAGAAACTACCATAGCACAGGGAACTCTATCCAGTGCTCTATGGTGACCTGCATGGGAAGAGAATCTAAAAAGAGTGGATAAATATTTAACTGATTCAATTTGCTGTATGACAGAGTGACAGTAGGGTCATAACGGCAGAGCAACTATACTCCAATAAAAATCAATTTTAAAAAGACTGAATGAGAAAAAAAAGATACAATGTTAATGTTAAAACCTTAATAGAAGATTAGCCCCAGCTTAAAAAAAAAAAATCTGGTATAACTGCAGTAATACCAGATTCTATATACATTGAGGAAAAAGAATTGCTAAAGAAAATAGTCACTGGTTACTAAAGGATAACAAAACAGTTGGCCTTGAGTTAACTTTCTGTCTCTATTGCCCTACAAACACGATAAAAGTTGCGAGTCAACTGTGTTACCAGGCAAGATTAGTGCATTGCATTTGACTTAGAACACACAAGTGTGTGTGTTAAAGTCACTTCAGTTGTGCCCAACTCTTTGAGACCCTGTGGACTGTAGCCCTCCAGGTTCCTCTGTCCATGAAATTCTCCAGGCAAGAATACTGGAGTGGATTGCCATTTCCTCCTCCAGGGGATCTTCCCAACTCAGAGATCGAACCCACATCTCTTACGTCTCTTACATTGGCAGATGGGTTCTTTACCAACTGCACCACTTGGGAAGACCAAGAGTACTGGAGTGGGTAGTCATTCCCTTTTCCAGGGAATCTTCCTGACCCAGGGGTCAAACCTGGGCCTCCCACATTGCAGGCAGATTTATCATTTGAACCATGAGGGAAACCAGTCATGAGGGATCTTAGTTCCCTGATCAGGGATCGAACCCTTATCCTTTGCATTGCAAGGCAGATTCTTTACCACTGGACCACCTGGAAAGATCCCAGAAACATGATAAAAGTTGCATGTCAGCTGTGTTACCAGACAAGATTAGTGAATTGCTTTTGACCTTAGAAGTATGGATGGATGCTAAAAACCTAATAGAAAACCATAACTTTAGATTCCTTGAGGATAGTAATCTTTCTACAGTGCTTATCTCTTATGGGTACCTTGGAATATATATATATACTTTAGACATGTGACAAGAGATATTGGCTCTACTAGCATAAAATTCTGAGCCAACATGGAACCCATGTTCACAAATGTGAAATGGTCTCTTGCTCCTGAGCTCTCATCTGGAGGCCAAAGGGAATAGCTCCTGTGTGACTGCATAGACCGTTGCAAAGATTGATGCAAAAACCACATCCCTTGAAGAGTATGCTACACTGCTGGCAGGCTGTACTTCCTGACTCTGTCTCTCTGCTTAAATTAATGCCATGTGCAACCTATTCTGATTCTGTGAGTCTGAATACGTGGTTGACCTTGAAATTCCCCTAAATATATACTGATGAAATATTCAGTACTTTATTGATGCTTCAGTACATATAATAAAATATTAAAATCCTAAAGAGACATAACAATTCTAAATTGGTATTCAAGGAGATCCAACCAGTCCTTTCTAAAGGAGATCAATCCTGGGTGTTCATTGGAAGGACTGATTTTAAAGCTGACACTCCAATACTTTGGCCACCTCATGCAACCAGTTGACTCATTGGAAAAGACTCTGATGCTGGGAGGGATTGGGGGCAGGAGGAGACGGGGACGACAGAGAATGAGATGGCTGGATGGCATCACCGACTCGATGAAGGTGAGTTTGAGTGAACCCCGGGAGTTGGTGATGGACAGGGAGGCCTGGCGTGCTGTGATTCATGGGGTCGTAAACTGAACTGAACTGAATGTAATAGTTTCAAAGTCTCAAAATATATCTTAAAATCGATAGATGCGCAAGGATAAGTAGGTAAGTCCACAAATACTGTGAGTTACTTTCATGTAGCCCTCTAAATATGAACATATTAAATAAAAAACTTCATAAGAATAAAGAAAAATTGATAACACAATAAGCCTGATTTAAAGCATATCTATAAAACATAGTGTCTAATTGCTATGGAAGACACATTGTTTTTCAATCAACAAAATTTGAGGCAAATTTCACAACATCTTGTATGATTGTATAAAGAGTAAGCTTTACTGTAATAAGTGGAAATAAACAAAGCAGACCTGCAGTTGTTGGCTAAATAGCTTGTTCTGCCAGCCAGTCTTATTTAGTGCTAACGGTTTTTGCTGGTGATGTCTGGGAAACCCAGATTTTAGGAACCAATGGAAATTGCAATTTCCTTGACAGAAGGTGGTATTATCACTTCTGTGGGAAGCTGAGCTTAGATTCAGTATTAAATTCTGAGAACACGGGTAACAAACATAGTATATACAACACACATATCCAGAATACTCAAAGCATTCTTACAAATAAATAAATAATTTTTTTTAATTTGAATGGATGTTTTATGAGAGAGAGTATAGGTGGCTAAAATACAAAAATTGCTCAGGAAAATACAAACATAAATGGACAGATTTAAATACATCTGATTAGTATATATTCAAAACCTTGATAATACCATATATTGGTGTAAAATATTAAGAACTTTGGATATTGCTGCGGTTAGTGCAAATTGGCTCTCTTTTTAAAAACACCTTGATATTCTCTGATATCATAATTCTTTAAATATCCTGCAACACAGCACTCTATTCCTTGGATCCAGAGATTTTCACAACACGGCTATACCAGGAAACACACACAAGAACGCACATAGCAGAACGGTTAACAATAGTGAAAAATTGGAAACAATACAAATCTCTTAGCAGTAGAAGTTATATAAATTATGGTATTTTCCTACAATAGAATAATCTGGTTGAACATGGATAAATTGCAAGAGAATAATTTTTAGTGAAAGAAGAAAGTAAAAAAATTATACATGTAGTATGATCTTTATGTAATTTCCAAATGATATTATGTAGTTCAGTAGTTTAGAGGTACTTACATAGATAATGAACTATAAAGAAAAGCAAGAGAATAATTATCACATGGTTCAAAATAGTGGCTATATCTGTAGGGAGTTCAGTTCAGTTGCTTAGACATCTCCTACTCTGCAACCCCATGAACTGTAGCACACCAGGCCTCCCTGTCCATCACCAACTCCCACAATTTACTCAAACTCATGTCCATTGAATTGATGATGCCATCCAACCATCTCATCCTCTGTCCTCCCCTTCTCCTCCCGCCTTCAATCTTTCCCAGCATCAGGGTCTTTTGATATGACTCAGTTCGCATCAGGTGGCCAAAGTATTGGAATTTCAACTTCAGCATCAGTCCTTCCAATGAATATTCAGGACTGATTTCATTTAGGAAGGACTGGTTGGATCTCCTTGCAGTCCAGGAGACTGTCAAGAGTCTTCTCCAACACCACAGTTCAAAAGCACCAATTCTTCGGCACTCAGTGTCCTTCATAGTCCAATGCTCACATCAATACATGACTACTGGAAAAATCATAGCTTTGACTAGACAGACCTTTGTTGGCAAATTAATGTCTCAGCTTTTTAATATGCTGTCTAGGTTGGTCATAACTTTTCTTCCAAAGAATAACATCTTTTAATTTCATGGCTGTAATCACCATCTGCAGTGATTTTGTAGCCCCCCCCCCAAAAAAAAAATTCTGTCACTGTTTCCATTGCTTTCCCATCTATTTGGCATGAAGTGATGGGATTGGATGCCATGATCTTAGTTTTCTGAATGTTGAGCTTTAAGACAACTTTTTCACTCTCCTCTTTTACTTTCATCAAGAGGCTCTGTAGTTCCTCTTTGCTTTCTGCAATAAGGGTGGTGTCTTCTGCATATCTCAGGTTTCTTCCAGCAATCTTGATTCCAGCTTGTGCTTCATCCAACCCAGCAGTTCACATGATGTACTCTGCATATAAGTTAAATAAGCAGGGTGACAATATACAGCCTTGACATACTCCTTTCCCGACTTTGAACCAATCTGTAATTCCACGTCCAGTTCTAACTGCTGCTTCCTGACCTGCATATAGGTTTTTCAAGAGGCAGGTTAAGTGGTCTGGTATTCCCATCTTGTGAAGAATTTTCCACAGTTTGTTGTGATCCACACAGTCAAAGACTTTGGTATAATCAATAAAGCAGAAATAAATGCTTTTCTGGAACTCTTGATTTTTGATGATCCAACAGATTTTGGAAATCTCTGGTTCCTCTGCCTTTTCTAAATCCAGTTTGAACATCTGGAAGTTCATAGTTCACATACTGTTGAAGTCTGGCTTGGAGAATTTTGAGCATTACTTTACTAGTGTGTGAAATGAGTGCAATTGTGCGGTAGCATTTTTTGGCATTGCCTTGCTTTGGGATTGGAATGAAAACTGACAATTTCAAGTCCTGTGGCCACTACTGAGTTTTCCAAATTTGCTGACATATTGAGTGCAGCACTTTCACAGCATCGTCTTTTAGGATTTGAAATAGCTCCACTGGAATGCCATCACCTCCACTAGCTTTGTTCATACTGATGCTTCCTAATGCCCACTTGGCTTTGCATTCCAAGATATCTGGCTCTAGTGATCACAACATCATGATTATCTGGGTCATGAAGATTTTTTTGGATAGTTCTTCTGTGTATTCTTCCCACTTCTTCTTAATATCTTCTGCTTCTGTTAGGTCCATACCATTTCTGTCCTTTATTGTGCCCATCTTTGCATGAAAATTTCCCTTGGTATCTCTAATTTTCTTGAAGAGAACTCTAAGCCTTTAATCAGGGAGGGAAATAAGGGGAGTTTTTTGAGACTTTTTTTTAAGAAAAAGACATATTCTCTTTCTTATTATGGTAGCAGTAAAGATGCTTCATTTTAAATTATTCTTTAAGATACTTATACTTCGATAATTTCAGTATGGTAAAAAATTAGTATTTTAACAAATATTTTACAATGAAAATATAACATTTATAATAAAATGATAGTGTTTCTATGTATATCAACATATATAATCAGAAATTCAAAGTCCTTGAAAATAAACCTAACAAAAACTGTAAATATTCTGTGGAGGAACCTTAAAATATGCTGAAATATATTAAAATGGGCATGAATAAATGAAAATTTCCACTTCTGTAGAATACAGGACTCAGTTTTCTAAAAATGTCAAATTGAACTACAATTTAATCAATTTCCGTCAAAAGGATTTTATTATACAATTGTGAAGCTGATTATAAAATTCAGTCAACTGAATAATTCTAATAACAGCCAACACATATTTTTAAAAGAGAAAAATAATAAGAAATTGTACTACTAGATATCAAGATTCATTATGGAATCAAATGAAAGTCCAGAAATGGATCCATATGTAACTGGACACTTTATTTATTCCACTGCAGATTAATGGAGAAATGATTGACTTTTCCATAAATAGATCTAAGATATTTACTATCCTTAAGAGAAAAAAAAGTATTTCCATACATCATCAGTTCAGTTCAGTTCATTCACTCAGTCATGTCTGACTCTTTGCAACCCCATGAATCACAGCACGCCAGGCCTCCCTGTCCATCACCAACTACCGGAGTTCACTCAAACTCACCTCCATCGAGTCGGTGATGCCATCCAGCCATCTCATTCTCTGTCGTCCCCGTCTCCTCCTGCCCCCAATCCCTCCCAGCATCAGAGTCTTTTCCAGTGAGTCAACTCGTCACATGAGGTGGCCAAAGTATTGGAGTTTCAGCTTTAACATCAGTCCTTCCAATGAACACCCAGGATTGATCTCCTTTAGAATGGACTGGTTGGATCTCCTTGCAGTACAAGGAACTCTCAAGAGTCTTCTCCAGCACCACAGTTCAAAGCATCAATCATCCTTAGCCAGATATAATCTCCTCCTTGTCTGAAATTTACAGTCATAACTCACTTATGGCTCTTTCACTTTTGACCTCATATTATGGCTCAGTATCCATTTATACTGGGGCTTTTGAGGTGGTGCTATGGTAAATAATCTGTCTGCCAATGCAGGAGATTCCATCCCTGGGTCAGGAAGATCCACTGGAAAAATTAAATGGCAACCCACTCCAGTATTCTTGCCTGCAAAATTCCATAGACAAAGGAACCTAGCTGGCTGTAGCCCATGGGGTTGCAAAGAGTCAGACATGACTGAGCAACTGAGCACAAACACACACACTTATACTATTTCCTTATTAAAGCATGAATTCTTCATGGGAAGAGTTTAATTTGAATCATTCTATTTTCTCTTCAGCAGCTAAAAATATCTTATAGTAAGCATTTGTTAAATGATTGAACAAATCATAGTCTAATGTCCAGATAATTAATAAACTAAGAAATATGAAAAATATAATTCAGAGATATATTCATATATCTCTGAATATATTTGCATATATTTATATGATATATGCAAATATATTCAGAGATATATGAATATATAATACATTCAGATATATATGTATATGTTATATATATTTAGAGATATATAAAAGCAGCTTCATTAATACATATATCTACATAAGTCACTTAACCAGTTATTAAAACATTTCCTCATTATAAAGGCTTTCATTAAAAATATATAAATTTAGATTAAATTGGCCATCAAAATTTATCAACATATTGCTTTTGAAGTCTAAAGTCTATTGCTTTTGAGACCTCAAATTAACAGATACTACTAAGCCTATTGGAAATGCAAATGATTTCCATTGACTATAAAGCTGTTTCTTAATAGTTTGTTTTTTCTAATCCTATAAATTGCTAATATTCCATCATATTACATTCTTCCACATGCTCAGTATTCAGAGATATGTAAAGTAAAACATTTAATAATCCACAAATCTCTATGGCAAATAAAAAGATTGGAAGTGTGATTTTGATTCAAAAACATAATCCTAAGGAAAAAAGTCATCTTGAGTCACAATAATAATCAATCATAATGAAAAATAAATATGTAGAAGTATTCTTTAGTATGTCTAACGTATCCTGTTTTGAAAAATAAAGTATGTGAATACAAATGAACTGAGAAAAATAAAACAGCTTGGAAAATTGATCTGATAAATCCTAGCAAAATCTCAGAGATATAATCCCTGTTTAAATACACACTTTTGGAATTTTTCTTAATCTGCCTTCACTCCATAAATATTCACTACAATTGTGACATAAAATGTAAGTGAGTATTCAGAGTTTAGGTGTTTATTTGTGCCAGAATTCCATGTTCAGAGAACATGTTCAGAGAACATGTTCAGAATTCTATATTCAGGCAGTTTTCTTGAGAGTCAAAGAAACATTTTTTTTGAGGGAACAACTGATGAACTTAACTCTTAACAGTGAAATGCCTTATACTTACTCCTTATTATTGTGTTAATATGGTGTCTAGGCAGGCGTATTAAATAGATATAGATTCTGACTCACTTTAGAGAATAACTTTGCATTCATAGAATCATCTTCTTAAAATTGAATACTTTAGCCTTTGTTAAGTGTGTCACTATTAGAAAGCCTGAAGGCACTAATCTACCATATAAATTAATGAACTGAAAAACAGAACTTAAAGCAGATTTTGAGAGAGTAAAAACAAACAGAAAACATTCAAAATTATTTCTACCAATTCTATATGTTAAAATGATGAAAATATTTTGTTTCACCTAGAGAAATAAAATAAGTTCACATCAGGATGAAAATTTATGAATTTGTTTTATTTTTTTAATTGACACCTATGAAAAAATATCCAAATAATAATGCCTACTGAAAATGTAAATATGGTAAAGAAACTATACAGCAGAAATGAATGAAATGTAATTCAACTAAACCAATAAATATTGCTTTAATTTTAAAAACTTATGTTAATAATACACTGAAAGTCACCATAAGGATCCCAATGTATAGAACCAGAAAAGTTGACTCTTGAAAACTGCAAAAGGAAGAACAAAGAACTGCAAAAACATTCTTCCCCAAGGAATTCTTCAACCTCCATGGCTACAGAGATGGAAAAAGAATAGATTTAGCAGCATGGCTTACGATGGCAGAGAACAGAGTCTAGGGATAAAAGATAAGATGAAAATTCAACTGGAAAACCTAAGAGAACCTCAAAGTGAAACTGCCCAAGTCCTTGGCTTATCTCAAGTACTCAGGTAGGTACAAGAGAGACTCCAAGGGCTTCAGTCAAAAGTAAATAAATAGGTGGATGATAGAGAGATGAGGGATAAATAGATGATAGGTAAATAGACAGACATAAAACTGTTTATTCCTCTTTTAGTTCTGTCAGCTGTTGCTTTATGTATTTTGGTGCGCCAATGTTGGGTGCCTACAATATTTACAATTGTTGTATCTTCCTGAAGAATTTACTCCTTTATCATTATTTAATGACACTTTACAGGGAGCATCTCATTGGATTTGGGGGTTTTCTTTGTAATATATTCAGCCATTCTATATCTTTTGATATGAGAATGTAATTCATTTATGCTTAAAGTAATTATTGCCATTTTCTTAACTATTTTCTGAATGTTTTTTGGTTCTTTTTTATTCCTCCATGACTGTCTTCCTTTCTGATTTTATGATATTTGAGTCTGTATGTTTTGACTTCTTTATCATAATCGTTTATGAATCTACTACAGATTTTTCTTTTGGGGTTACCATGCAGCTTGCTTAAAGTATTTCATTAACCTTGTTTCTATTAGACTTGATGATTTCTAAAGTTTCTCACAGACTGCATGACAAATTTGAAGTTTCCTACTCACCACTTGGGTCTCCCAGGTGGCACTAGTGGTAAAGAACCCACCTGCCAGTGCAGGAGATGTAAAAGACACAGGTTTGATCCCTGGGTAAGGAAGATCCCCTAAAGGAGGATGTGGCAACCCACTCCAGCATCCTTGCCTGGATAAACCCATGGACAGGAAAACCTGGCAGTCTACAGCCCAAAGGGTCACAGTTGGGCGTGACTGAGGGACAGACATGATTATCTTCTCAAAGTACTTTCCTCAGGATGTTTCCTCTACTTGGGAAATTATCTACACACCACCATTTGTCAGGCCAATTCCTACACACACATTAAGTCTAAATTTGAGCATTATCTCCTCCCAAAATCTTTCCTCATTAAACTATATTTAAGTAGAAATTCAGCCAACTATGTTTCAGTTGTAACACATATCACACTATATTATAATAATCTATTTATTTACCCATGCTTCCCACTACACTGAAAGTTCAAGCGTGCTTGGTAGCCATATTAAAGACCTTATAGGAAGTTATCAATGAATATTGATTAATATAACAATTCAAGCACATTTCACATTCTCTTTCATATTGCAGTTAATTTTTCATAAGTATATATACAACTATAAAGCAAATGGAAAATTAAATGTCCAAATGTCATAGTCGTAGTTGCAATATCTATAACTTGATACATTTTTCAAAATGTTTTCATGCTGGAATATGCATAAAATACTCCAGGGAGTTTCAAGACTAAATAAGCTGGGCTCATAAAAGGTAGTAACATTTAAAAAGTAAGAAAAGGTCACTATGTAACTTACTCAACTGGAATGGGTGAGATATTGCACAAAGTACTCGTGACAAAATTACAAGTACGTCCTTTATACTCTCAGAAAATGAGAACTGAATCTATTGGCATCTGCAACTGTGTGTCATTTGGTTACTTACATATTTGGGGGCTCAGTTTTCAAAGATTCTGTTATAGGAAATATGCCTTTCTAACAGTGTAAATCTAATGCATTGTGAAAATACTTGACACATAGTAGATGGCGACGAGTTGACTCACTGGAAAAGACTCTGATGCTGGGAAAGGTTGGGGGCGGGAGGAGAAGGGGACGACCGAGAATGAGATGGCTGGATGGCATCACCGACTCTGCGGACATGAGTTTGAGTGTACTCCGGGAGTTGGTGATGGACAGGGAGGCCTGGCGTGCTGTGATTCATGGGGTCGCGGAGAGTCGGACACGACTGAGCGACTGAACTGAACTGAACTGAAATGTATGCAAAAATAATAAATATATAAAACAGAATATAACTCCATTCTGAGATGTAATAAAGATTAAATAAGTAAAGTAATTAGCATCCAATTAAAATAAATTAAAAAAGAAAATAAAAAAGAAAATGCATAACTATACTTAGTATAGGCACGCATATTAAGCAAATTGAGTCTTACAATGATCATTAAAGAAATATTAACAAAATAAAAAAAGAGCACCAAGAATGGAATGAAATGGTGAATTATCTACTGGAGGTAGCAAAATGTACAGAAAAGACTTCACAGACAAGGCTGATCAAACTCAGTGTTGAAATAATTTTACAGGATGATACAGAAGGGTTTTCCATATGGAAAGGTCTGTGTTATTAGCATGAAAAAAAGAATAATCAGAAGATAAAGGCAGAGCTCTTGTGTGCTAATATGACAGAATTTAGCCTGTGTCTGATATGATCTGATTTTAATTTCAAAAAAATCAATTTGGCAGCAGAGAATGTGTTAGAGAAATACAAAACTCAAAGAAGAGAGACTAATTTTGAAACTCCTCTAGTAATTCAGGCACAATATGATAGATGCTTTAATTACCAGTAGCTCTAGGGATAAAAAGAAAAGCCTAGATATGATAGATGATATGGAAGTTCAGTCTATAAAGCTTGATGATTGAATGGGGATGAAGAATGAAGAAAACGGAGGTGTCTATAATGAATATAGGAAATACAAAGTTATTGTTTTTAGCTAAAAAGAACTAGATTTATATTTTTAACAAATCATCCTAAAGAATGTAGGGGACAGAGGGGAGACTGGAGGTAAGTAAACAGTTTAAAAAACAAATGCAATGTTTCAGATAAAACTTGTTGGGAACCCGAAGTAATGTAAAAGAATAGAAGAAACATATTATAAGTCTTGTTAAGACTCACCAACCCTCCTAAATTGTTCACCACTTCAGGTAATTCACATGGAAAGGAATGGCAGGGTCAGACATAGCCTAGGAATATATCTCTAATATCTTTGAATAGTTGGAGAAGAATCTGCAGTTTTCAAGCATGTGTGTGCTTTATATATTAATATCAGTTTTCTCACTTGAAATCAATTAGTTTGACAAGAAAGATACATTAAAAATTGAAATTTCTTATTTTGGACCATGATTCTCTACTTTAGAAAAATTTCAGATTTAACAAAGATTATCTCTAAATGTTTAGGAAAAATGTGTTTGAAAATAGCATTTTATATATTTAATAAATGTATATTGATATCCTATTTTATATAGAGAGAGCCACCATATGAATCACATGGATATAGGTATATATTAATATATCCATGTATGTGGCTTCCCAGGTAGAAGCTGTGGCAAAGAATCCACTTGCCAGTGCAGGAGATGCAAGAGACGTGGGTTCAATCCCTGGGTAGGAAGATCCCCTAGAGAAGGAAATGGCAAACCACTCCAGTATTCTTGCCTGGAGAAGCCCATGGACAAAGGAACCTAGTGGGCTACAGTTCATAGGGTCGCAAAAGAATAGGCATGACTTAGTGACGAAAACAAACATATGCATAATACTCTGGCCTGTGCCACAAATTGTGTAAGATAGCATAATTAAATATTTTCATCATCTTAATTATGTAATAGGATTTCAGTAGAAACAAGGAAGGGCATACAAAATTCTATGTGTGGTAATCATGTAGGTTCAACAGAAAAGGTAACATCTAACTAGAGACCTAGTTGATGAATAGCAGATTGATGCATAAATAAGTTAGTGATAGGCACATGTTGCAAATATATAAGAGGCAAAAGTATAAATGTTCCTAGTTCAAATTGTCAAAATGAATAGCCTAAGAGAAAGAACATTATCTCTACCCTCATACCCCCAGAGAAGGATCAGATCTGAAACCAAAAATTCATTCATATTGAGTTAGGTTAAATGTTAGTATATAATATCCAAGTGAAAACCACCCTAAGGCCCAGACAAAAGAGTCCCACTCTGAGTTCCACATATTAGGAGCACACAAAAAATAAATGTGTTAAAGTACACCTCTGTCTCTTAAGATCTGGTGCTCAGCACTGACAGGATAACCTATATGCCTAAATTTTTATTCTCATTATTGACTTGACTTGAACTCCAGGCAAATGGTTTTCTGCATCTCTTGGTTTAACCATCATACAAAAGGTGAATGTGTCCAATAATCATAAACGCTTGTGCATTAGAGCTCAGCCAGCTCCAAGTATTGCTTAAATGGCATCAGGTGTTTTCACCACTCTTAACCTTTGCTCTCTGCAGTGAAAACAGCACTACCCAAAGGGTTTCTTCTTCAGAATGAGGCCCACAAAAATAACAGGGAAAAGAGCCATAGCAGAAAACCACCTGTAGCTGATTTGTAACAATAAATGTCTGTTGTTATACTACTGAGATTTGGGGGTTATTTGTTATTGCAACAAAGCTGACTGATAACATTAGAAAGGAATGAAGGCAAAGAAGGTATAATAGAGAAAGAAAGATAGTGAGTACTCTTTAAAGAACCCTCAATGTGAAAAAAAAAAAAAAACCTGTCAGCTCTAAACAAAGTTGGGTCAGTTCAGTTCAGTTTCTCAGTCGTGTCCAATTCTTTGCAACCCCATGGACTGCAGCACACCAGGACTCACTGTCCCTCACCAACTCTCAGAGTTTACTCTAACTTATGTCCAAGAGTTGATGATGCCATCCAACCATCTCATCCTCTGTTGTCCCCTACTCCTCCTGCCTTCAATCTTTCCCAGAATCAAGGTCTTTTCAAATGAGTCAGCTCTTTACATCAGGTGGCCAAAGTATTGGAATTTCAGCTTCAGCATCAGTCCTTCCAAATAATATTCAGGACTATTTCCTTTAGGATGGACTGCTTGGATATCCTTGAAGTCCAAGGAACCCTCAAGAGTCTTCAACACTACAATTCAAAAGCATCAATTCTTTGGCACTCAGCAGTCTTTATACTCCTACTCACATCCATACATGACTACTGGAAAAACCATAGCCTTGACTAGATGGACTTTTTTGACAAACTAATGTTTCTGCTTTTTAATATGCTGTCTAGGTTGGTCATAACTTTATTTCCAAGGAGTAAGTGTCTTTTAATTTCATGGCTGCAGTCACCATCTTCAGTGATTTTGGAGCCCCAGAAATAAAGTCTGTCACTGTTTCTACTGTTTCCCCATCTATTTGCCATGAAGTGATGGGACCAGATTCCATCATCTTAGTTTTCTGAATGTTGAGCTTTAAGTCAGCTTTTCACTCTCCTCTTTCACTTTCATCAAGAGGCTCTTTAGTTCTTCTTCACTTTCTGCCATAAGGGTGGTGTTATCTGCATATCTGAGGTTATTGATATTTCTCCCAGCAATCTTGATTCCATCCAGCCTAGTGTTTCTCATGATGTACTCTGCATATAAGTTAAATAAGCAGGGTGACAGTATACAGCCTTGACATATTCCTTTTCCTATTTGGAACCAGTCTGTTGTTCCATATTCAGTTTTAACTGTTGCTTCCTGATCTTCATACAGATTTCTCAAGAGGCAGGTCAGGTGGTCTGGGATTCCCATCTCTTTAAGAATTTTCCACAGTTTATTGTGATCCACACAGTCAAAGGCTTTGGCATAATCAATATAGTAGAAATAGATGTTTTTCTGGAACTCTCTTGCTTTTCCAATGATCCAGCAGATGTTGACAATTTGATCTCTGGTTCTTCTGCCTTTTCTAAAGCCAGTTTGAACATCTGGAAGTTCATGGTTCATATACTGTTGAAGCCTGGCTTGGAGAATTTTGAGCATTACTTTGCTAGCATGTGAGATGAGTGCAATTGTGTGGTAGTTTGAACATTCTTTGGCATTGCCTTTCTTTGGGATTGGAATGAAAACTGACCTTTTCCAATCCTGTGGCCACTGCTGAGTTTTCCAAATTTGCTGGCATATTGAGTGCAGCACTTTCACAGCATCATCTTTTAGGATTTGAAATAGCTCAACTGGAATTCCATCACCTCCACTAGCTTTGTTCATAGTGATTCATCCTTAGGCCCACTTGACTTCGCAATCCAGGATGTTTGGCTCTAGATGAGTGATCACACCACTGTGATTATCTGGGTCATGAAGATCTTTTTTTGTACAATTTTTCTGTGTATTCTTGCCACCTTTTCTTAATATCTTCTGCTTCTGTTAGGTCTATACAATTTCTGTCCTTTACTGTGCCCACCTTTCCATGAAATGTTCCCTTGGTATCTTTAATTTTCTTGAAGAGATCTCTAGTCTTTCCCATTCTATTGTTTTCCTATATTTCTTTGCCTTGATCACTGAGGAAGGCTTTCTTATCTCTTCTTGCTATTCTTTGGAACTCTGAATTCAAATGGGTATACCTTTCCTTTTCTCCTTTTTCTTCTCTTCTCTTCTTTTCACTGCTATTTGTAAAGTTGGGGCAGAAGAAAATACTTATTTTGAGACAGCAGAGAATTGAGCATATAAAAATTCTAATCTAATGTAAAGGTACTGTTAAGAGAATATTGAACATACAGGAGAAGAAATAATCCAAGAATGAGATCCCTAAAAAACTGAGATGAGATAGAGTTCAGAGTAGAAACAGAAGATTTCTCTTTCAATGGAAAGGAATACATTTTTCTTTATAATCCACCATTAAGTGAAAATATTGGGTACAGTGCATGTAAGTTAGTAACTGGGTTAAAAAAGAAAACTCACTGTTTACCTTAACTATCACACCACTACCACACCCACAACATTACCACACTTACAACAGCAGAATTATAGGTTTTCCATTCCAGGAAATTCTGACACTAATTACCTAGAGTTAGTGTAGACCGTACAGGTTAAAGGCTCAGTTCCACACATGTGCCCCTGCCTCTGGTCATCAAGCACAAGCAATAGGTCCCTAGGTTACCCACAACTTCTGTCCAACTTGGCTACAAAGCAGAGGGTATTAAGACCCTCTCCTAGGTTCAATCATTTGCTAGAACATGTCACAGAACTCAGGAAAACACATTTGCTAGTTGATTACATAATAAAGTACATGATAAAGAATAAAAATGAACAGCCAGATGAAGAAATACATGGACTAAGGTCTGGATATGTCCTAAGCATAGATGCTTTTGTCCCTCTGTAGTTAGGGTGTGCCACCTCCCAACACCTAGATGTGTTCACCAACTTAGAAACTCTTCAAACACCAAAGTTTAGGGTATTTTAATGGAGGCTTTACCATATAGGTATGATCAATCTTGAACACAATCTCTAGCCCCTCTTCCATTCCCTGAGGATGGAGAATGGGGTTGCAAGTTCCAAGATTCTAATCACGGTTTGGTCTTTCTGGTCACCAGCTCCCATCCTGAAGTTACACATGAACCAATCAAGAGTTACCTCTTCAGAAAAAAACATACTCCTATTCCCCCAGGAAGTTCCAAGGGATGTAGGAACTCTGTGTCAGGAACAAGGCCAAAGACAAAATATTAGAACAAAAGATGCCCCTAGTGCTCTTATCACTTGGGAAATTACAAGGATTTTAGGAGCTCTTTGCCAGAAACTTGGAAGCAGAGATTAATAAATATTTTTTTTTCTATTATTTCACAGTAGGTAAGCAGGAGTTGAGGGATTTTTTTTCAGTGAAGAGATGAGATAGCTGAGCCTATAAAAAGGCAAGTGGGGAAGAGATCAATTTTGAGGCAATTTGAGAAGTGTTAAAATATTTTTTAAAAATCTGCCAACATATAGAAGAATTTGTGGACATCTTGACAGACCAAATTAATTTGGAGATAGTAATTTTAAAATCTGCCACACTTCTGAGGAGTGTTTAGATGTCAAAGAACTAACCAGAAAAACCAAGATCCATCTAAGGTTGATGTTTTCCAGGCTAGTGCAATGGAATCATAGTGATACAATGTCTCAGAGGATATCAGTGAGAGAAGCATTAACATGATGAAAATGATATTTAAAACTAAGGAAAAAAGATACTAACAGTAAATGAAAAGATAGCAAGAAACGGGCATCTTCTATGGGTCCAGTGAAGAATGTAGTTTCAGTAATTAAGCAAAAAGTGAGTTATAAAATGCTGGGGCCATAGGACATTTAAATAGGCAAAAATAGCTTAGTTTAAAGAAATTAGTTCCTACTGAGCTTTCCAACTTTTATGTAAGGTAGTATGTGACATTCATTCAGTAGTTCCTCCTCTATGTCACTTCATGAAGCTTCTTATTCAGCTATTGTGTAAAATCCACTAATCTCATGTCAATTTTTAAAACCTACTAAAAAAATTCCAAACCAGCTGGAGTGATTTTTTTAAAACTGTCTATTGCTATTATTGATATCCATTTCTCCCAAACACAGTATAAACTTTCTTGATGAGAAACAGATTAGCTTGGTTCAATTCTAACTTTGATGAAAAAATGAATAACAGACCAGAAACAAAACAAAAAATATCTTAGTGTGTATGCTATAATTGATTTTATCATTTGTATTTTTCTTGACACCTTGTCAAGATTAAAAGAAAACATACTGATATCCTCAAATTCTTTTTGGATCACAGACATGGAATTTTTATAGGAGATAATCACAGGGAACCCATTTTTTATTCTTCTTGACCTCAAAAATCCAGAAGTCATTGAAATCTAGGACCGTGCTAAATTGGGCTCATATTGAAAAAATCATTTTATAGCTCATTTGTCAAGGAGAGAAATTTTGAGGTTCAAGGTAACCTTCTGTCATCTTCCATTCTTTTGAAATAATGTGTGTTTTCCACCTCCATGCACATACTGTTTCCCCAATTTCAGTCTAAAAGTGTTCAATCTATAGTGAAGACCTTTTGAGAGGGCAAGGGGAAGAGGTTAAAGAAAAGACCTAAGGAACCACAGAAATATATTTAAACCTAGTCCCTAAAATCCATCTAAAGTCTTGGAGATCTCTGTGTGATGATTTTCTACTACCACGAGTTTTAAAATACCAAAGGATAAAAAACAAATATAGTCTTTATTTCAAAATCTAGAAAATACCCTTATATATTTAAAGGTAAACTATTTTTATTAATTGGTAGGTAAGGTGTATCAATAGCTTCTCTAGTGGATCAGATGGCAAAGAATCTGCCTGCAATGTGGGAGTATCAAGTTTGATACCTGGGTTGGGAAGTGCTCTTTTTAGCTATAACCTTGTCTATCATTAGCACTTTCATTAAAAGAACTTGCAAGGTAGGATCCATCTTTCTCATTTTGGTTTCTCGTCTTAAGGCAGTGATGAGTAGAAAAAGCAAGCAAATGACTCCCTCTGTGAAAATAAGTATATAATCTTTTATCTAATAGTTTCAGCATGTCATCAGTCTGAAGGTTTATATGATCTTCTGATTCCAGAGTCACAAGTTCACTAAAAGATAGGTAGTTAAGTAGATAGATACATACATATACACATGTATAAAAACATAGGTTGGTTAGGGAATTTTAAAGCCCTCTACAACTCTCAAATACCTTTTGCCTTATTTTAGACCTATGTGTTCTCTGACCCTTTGTTTTCACCTGGCTCTATTGTTGGTCTTGATTCCTTTGATGACATCCTGGTTCTGCAATTCTTTTTCAGACAATAAACACTATTCTCTTCTTTTGTTTCCAAAAAAAATCCCACTAATCAAAGAATGTTTTCCACACCAGACTTTCACTACAAAAAATTATAAGTTGACATGTCCTACCAGCCTAATATTACCACCTTGCTAGGCCTTATATTTTCCTCTTTCTTCCATCCCTACATTTCTTGTCATCACCATATCTCTCTAGGAAGAAATTCAAATTATTCTTTCTTGATTATAAAAAACCAATTGTAATTTAGGAACTATGGTTGAAGTGGTAAAGAGTCTGTTGATGTGCTTTCTTTTTTAAAAACTTTTCCTTATTGAAATATAGTTAGTCCACAATGTTGTGTTAGTATCAGGTGTCCAGAGAAGTGATTCAGTTATACATATATAAGTTATATATATTTTGTTGTTTGGTCACTAAGTCATGTCCAACTCTTTTGCAACCCCATGGACTATAGCCCACCAAGCTCCTCAGTCCATTGAATTTCCCAGGTAAGTATACTGGAGTGGGTTTCCATTTCCTTCTCTAGGGGATCGTCCCAATCCTGGGATCAAACCCGCATCTCCTGCACTGGTAGGCAGATTCTTTACACTGAGCCACAAGGGATGCCCAAATTTTACATACATATATATATTTGTGTGTGTGTGTGTGTAGATAGATAGATGTGTGTGTGTGTGTATAGATAGATAGGTGTATAAATATATATACATACAGGTACATCATATTCTTTTCCATTATGTTATTACAAGATATTGAATATAGTTCTCTATGCTATACAAGTAGCATATACAAACAGCAAGTAGGTCCTTGCTGTTTGCCTGGAGAATCCCAGGGATGGGGGAGCCTGGTAGGCTGCCATCTATGGGATTGCACAGAGTCGGACACAACTGAAGTGACTTAGCAGCAGCAGCAGCAGCAGCAGTGTGTATATGTTAATCCCAAACTTCTAATTTCTCTCTCAAAACTCCACTCTCTGCTATCTTCTTTGGTATCCATAAATTTGTTTTCTATGTCTATGGGTCTGTTTTGTAAATAAGTTGATTTGACTCTCTTTTTTAGACTCCACATATAATTGATATCACATATTTATCTTTCTCTCTATGGCTTACTTCACTTAATATGATCATCTCTAGGTCCATACATGTTGCTGTAAGTGGTATATTTCATTCTTTTTATGACTTACTAATAATTCATTGTATGTGTATACCAAATCTTTATCTATTCATCTGTCCATGGACATTTATGTTGCTTCCATGTCTTGGATATTGAAAATAGTGCTGCAATGAACATTAGGGTACATGTATCTTTTTCAATTATAGTTTTCTCCAGATACATATCACTGCCCAGAGATCACTGGATCATATGTTTAACACATATTTAGTTTTCTAAAGGAAACTCTGTACTGTTCTCTACAGTGGCTGCACCAAGTTATATTCCCACCAACAGTGTAGGAGGGTGCCTTTTTCCAAACCTTAGCCAGTATTTC
Organism: Moschus berezovskii; assembly: GCF_049115385.1. Taxonomy (NCBI): domain Eukaryota; kingdom Metazoa; phylum Chordata; class Mammalia; order Artiodactyla; family Moschidae; genus Moschus; species Moschus berezovskii. The sequence continues at coordinate 16,093,814 of NC_142480.1, read as the reverse complement.
TTATTTGTAGACATTTCAGATGATGGCCATTCTGACAAGTGTGAGGTGGTGCTTCATTGTAGTTTCAGTGTTCACTTCTCTAATAATTAGCATATTGAGCATCTTTTCCTGTGCCTATTGGCCATCTATATGTCTTTTTTGGAGAAATGTCTATTTTCATCTTCTGCTCATTTTTTATGGGGTTGTTTGTTTTCAGATATTAAGTTGTATGAGGTTTTCGTATGTTTTGAAAATTAATCTCTTGTCAATTTCATCATTTGCAAATATTTTCTCCCAATCTGTAGACTGTTTTTGCATTTTGTCTATGATTTCCTATACTGTGCAAAAGTTTTTGAGTTTGATTGGGTCCCATCAGTTTATTTTTGCTTTTGTTTCCTTTACTTTGGAGATAGATCAAAAAATTGCTGCAATTTATGGTGAAGAGTGTTCTGCCTATGTTTTCCTCCAGGAATTTTATAGTATCTGATCTTACATTTATGTCTTTAATCCATTTTGAGTTTATTTTTGTGTACAGTGTTAGCAAATGTCCTAATTTCTTTCTTTCACATGTAGCTGTCCAGTTTTTCCAGCACCACACACTGAGGAGACTGTCTTTCTCCATTGAATATTCTTGCTTCCTTTGTAATGGACTGATTATACATGAGTGGGTTTATTTATGGACTTTCTATCCTGTTACACTGATCTCTGTTTCTGTTTTCTGCCAATACCATGTTGTTTTGATTACTGTAGCTTTGTAATATAGTCTGAGGTCAGGGAGTGTGATTCCTCCAGCTCCATTTTTTTTTCATAAAATTGCTTTGATATTCAGTCATTTGTGTTTCCATACAAATTTTTAAAACTTTTGCTCTAGTTCTGTGAAAAGCCATTGGTGATTTGATAGGGATTGAATTGAATCTGTAGCTTGCCTTGAATAATATGGTCATTTTAACAATATTGATTCTTCCAGCCCAAGAACATGGTATATCTTCCCATCTGTTTGTGTCATCTTCAATTTCTTTCATCAGTGTCTTATAGTTTTCAGAGTACAGGTACAGGTCTTTTGCCTCTTTAGGTAGGTTTATTCCCAAGTATTTAATTCATTTTGATGCAATAATAAGTGGGACTATTGTCTTCATTTTTCTGATACTTTGTTGTTATTGTCTAGAAATGCAACAGATTTCGGTATATTAATCTTTTATCCAGCAACTTCACCAAGTTCATGATGAGTTTTAGTAGTTTTCTGGTTCAGTTCAGTTCAGTCACTCAGTTGTGTCCGACTCTTTGCGACCCCATGAATCACTGCACGCCAGGCCTCCCTGTCCATCACCAACTCCCGAGTTCACTCAAACCCATGTTCATCGAGTCAGTGATGCCATCCAGCCATCTCATTCTCAGACGTCCCCGTTTCCTCCAGCCCCCAATCCCTCCCAGCATCAGAGTTTTTTCCAGTGAGTCAACTCTTAAGTCTTTAGAATTTTTTACGTATAGCATTATGTAATCAGCAAACAGTGACAGTTTTACTTCTTTTCCAATTTGGATTCCTTTTATTTCTTTTTCCTTTCTTACTGTTGTGACTAGGACTTGCAAAACTATGTTGTATAAAAGTGGGCATTTGTGTCTTGTTCCTTATCTTACAGGAAACACCTTCAGCTTTTCACCACTGAGCTGATGCTAGCAATGGATTTGTTATATATAGACTTTATTTTCTTGAGACATGATCTCTCTGTGCTCATTCTCTAGAGAGTTTTTATCATAAATCGCTGTTGAACTTTATCAAAAGGCCTTTCTGCATCTATTGAGATGATCATATAGTTTTTATTCTTCAGTTCGTTAGTATGGTATATTATGTTGATTGATTTGCAGATATTAAAAAATCCTTGCAATTTGAAACAAATCTGACTTAATCATAATATATAATCCTTTTAATGTTTTGTTGTGGGCTTTCCTGGTAGCTCAGACAGTAAAGAATCTTCCTGCAATGAAGGAGACCTGTATTTGATCCCTGGGTCAGGAAGGTCCCCTGAAGATGGTAATAGCAATCCACTCCAGTATTCTTGCCTGGAGAATTCCATGGACAGAGGAGCCTGGTGGGCTACAGACATGGGGTCACAAAGAGTCAGACCTGACTGAGTGACTAACACTTTAACTTTCACAATGTTTTCTTGGAGCTGGTTTGCAAGTATTTTGTTGAGAATTTTTGCATCTATATTCATCAGTGATATTGGTCTGTAACTTTCCTCTTTTGTCACATCTTTGTCTGGTTTTGGTATCAGTGTGATGGTAGCCTGACCTAACAGAAGCAGAAGATATTAAGAAGAGGTGGCAAGAATACACAGAAGAACTGTACAAAAAAGAGCTTCATGACCAAGATAATCATGATGGCATGATCACTCACCTAGAGCCAGACATCTTGGAATGTGAAGTCAAGTGGGCCTTAGAAATCATCACTATGAACAAAGCTAATGGAGGTGATGGAATTCCAATTGAGCTATTTCAAATCCTGAAAGATGATGCTGTGAAAGTGCTGCACTCAATATGCCAGCACATTTGGAAAACTCAGCAGTGGCCACAGGACTGGAAAAGGTCAGTCTTCATTCCAATCCCAAAGAAAGGCAATGCCAAAGAATGCTCAAACTACCGCACAATTGCACTCATCTCACACGCTAGTAAAGTCATGCTCAAAATTCTCCAAGCCAGGCTTCAGCAATATGTGAACCGTGAAATTCCAGATGTTCAAGCAGGTTTTAGAAAAGGCAGAGGAACCAGAGATCAAATTGTCAACATCTGCTGGATCATGGAGAAAGCAAGAGAGTTCCAGAAAAACATCTATTACTGCTTCATTGACTATGCCAAAGCCTTTGACTATGTGGATCACAATAAACTGTGGAACATTCTGAAAGAGATGGGAATACCAGACCACCTGACCTGCCTCCTGAGAAACCTGTATGCAGGTCAGGAAGCTACATTTAGAACTGGACATGGAACAACAGACTGGTTCCAAATAGGAAAAGGAGTACGTCAAGTTTGTATATTGTCACCCTGCTTATTTAACTTATATGCCAAGTACATCATGAGGAACGCTGGACTGGAAGAAGCACAGGCTGGAATCAAGATCACCAGGAGAAATACCAATAACCCCAGATATGCAGATGACAACACCCTTATGGCTGAAAGTGAAGAGGAACTCAAAGGCCTCTTGATGAAAGTGAAAGAGGAGAGTGAAAAGGTTGGCTTGAAGCTCAACATTCAGAAAACAAAGATCATGGCATCTGGTCCCATCACTTCATGGGAGATCGATGGGGAAACAGTGGAAACAGTGTCATACTTTATTTTTTGGGGCTCCAAAATCACTGCAGATGCTGATTGCAGCCATGAAATTAAAAGATGCAGATGCTGATTGCAGCCAGGAAATTAAAAGACGCTTGCTCTTTGGAAGGAAAGTTATGACCAACCTAGATAATATGTTGAAGAGCAGAGACATTACTTTGCCAACCAAGGTCCGTCTAGTCAAGGCTATGGTTTTTCCCGTGGTCATGTATGGATGTGAGAGTTGGACTGTGAAGAAAGCTGATCACTGAAGAATTGATGCTTTTGAACTGTGGTGCTGGCGGAGACTCTTGAGAGTCCCTTGGACTGCAAGGAGATCCAACCAGTCCATTCTGAAGGAGATCGATCCTGGGTGTTCATTGGAAGGACTGATGCTAAAGCTGAAACTCCAATACTTTGGCCACCTCATGAGAAGAGTTGACTCACTGGAAAAGACTCTGATGCTGAGAAGTATTGGGTTCAGGAGGAGAAGGGGACAACAGAGAATGAGATGGCTGGATGGCATCACCAACTCTATGTACATGAGTTTGAGTGACCTCTGGGAGTTGGTGATGGACAGGGAGGCCTGGCGTGCTGTGATTCATGGGGTCGCAAAGAGTCAGTCACGACTGAGAGACTGAACTGAACTGAACTGAACCTCTTTCTTAAACAAAAGAACCATCCAGCCACAATGATTATTTAGCATTCATCTAGGAGACACCCATATTTTGCTTGCCATGGCCATTTACATATACTATTACCTAAGCATATAATGTTGGCAGTATGATAGGGAAGGCGAACTGTGTACAAATATTTTCAGAGAAAGTAGATGACCAGTGGTAAATTGTGACAAAATTGACCAAACCTAATCTCAAATACTAAATATATATAATTATATGTGTTAAGAAGTCCACTGAGTAAAAGCAGAATGTTTATAAATGTGTCCTAGGTCAACAAATGTCCAAAACATCTGAATTAAAAGCAAAAAGGAGTATATCATATGGCAAGCAAGTGAAATTTTCAACCTGCCTCAGAATGTTCAATAATTTTCTTTCAATCTGGTCTACTTTGTCCTAGATCTCCCACATAGTTCAAACCAAATCAGCACTTCTTAACAGCAGGCACTTGAAAAAGGAAAATAAGCTTATTTAGAGAGCATGTGGACAAAAGGGAAAAGTAGAAGTAATGTCAAGCATCAAAAGCTTCCAATATTTCATGTCTGGCCCTTGAATGGAAGATTTACACAGGTCTCCCACTCAGAATCAATGCATTTACGTGTTTTCCACAGCTCCTCTGAACACACTGCAGCTGCATGCATCCCTCTTGTACTCTCAATTAAAGCTAAAGTAAAGTGTGAATACCCAACAAGATGAAAGTAATTGCATCTAGCATGGACATCAGTTCATGTCTGGGGCTTGGGACTTTTATAGTGCCTCTCCTCTCTTCCTAATGTTCCCCCTTTTGAACAATGGGGCATATTTCCCATTTGTTTTTGCTCTCAAAACTCAGTCAGAAGGAGAAGTATTTGGATAGTACTCAACTTCTTTGTATATTATATTGACTGATCTGTAACATGATACAACTTTAGCTTCTTTTATTTTCCTTAGGATAGAAAACTATATCCAAAGGAAAAGTCAAATACAGGATCCCAAGTTTAAATAATTATAAACAGAATATATATATATAACCATATATTTTCCAGTATCCAGGTTTTGTACCTAGAACCACTACACTACTTAAAATGCAAATGTTTAATTTCACATAAGCAGAAATCTCTAAGCAATGCCTTAATGATCACTCTCATCAAGCAATCTTGAATTTGTGTTATAACGACAACAGTGTTTTCTTGCAGTGATAACTATATAGCAATTTTTTTTTTTTTTACCATGTCAGGATTTTGGTTCTCCAGGCACTAAAATTGGGCAGCATACTTGCCTTTTTAGTGCTATCTTCCTTATACTATTAAGTGTAGCTCTGTCCAAAAGTCAAAGGGTTGGAAGGAAATAAGAGTCACCAATGCTAAAAAGACAAAGAACCACTAAATCTTATTTAATTAGATATAATCTAATTCTACATGTACTGCCACTCCAACTTTGAGACTGCTTAGCAAAGAACTAGTGTCAGCAACAGTGCTAAGATAGCAGCATCATTGACACACATACTCGTTAATAAGCCATACCCAGTTTGGAGCCAGCCTTACAGATTCCACATTATGACAAGAACATTAATTTAAGCTGAGGCAGCTTAGCATAATAGAACTTACATGGTAAAGCACTTAAGCTTTTGACCCCTTGGTTACAATAAGCCTCTAGCTTCTCATTTGTAAAACAGTGATAAAAGGAGTATAAATCTCAGGAGTTTTCTGAGGATTATATGAGCTATTGCAAGTAAAGCACTGAATAAAGTAAAAGAGCAAATACTAAAAAAAAAAAAAGCACAAAAAGTTATGAATATTGTTCCTTTTTGTCTTTTTTCCTAAATTGCAACTGAGTGGAGAACAGTGAATAATGATATATAAGAAGCAAGTGGGATTTTTATAGTTATGAGAACATTTAACATTTTCTCATTAATATTAAGATCAATGACCTACAAGAATCAGTGATATTTTCAGTCTATTATACTCCCCTTTTTGGTATCTCTTCATGTGAAATTCTATATTCCTACCAAAACAAAAACAAAAAAATCTGTCCACTCATGTTTGGTAAACTCTTTTCTGACATGGGAATACCCTTTGATAGTTAAAAGCCACTAATTCATTGCAGTAACCATTCAAGTGAATTTAATGTAAAAAGTAATATTTGGATACCTGTGCGGAAATTGGAGATTCTATGAGTCAATAATAAACAAATCCCAGTACTAAAAATAGATGTATGGTTTTCCTATAAACATCAACATATTTGTTATTAATTCCCACAGGCATGGGAGAATGGCATTGAAACATGTATGTTGTCATATGTGAAACAAATCACCAGTTCAGGGTCGATGCATGTTACAGGATGCTCGGGGCTGGTGTTCGGGGATGACCCAGCGGGAGGATAAAGGGAGGAGGGAGGTGGGAGGGGGGTTCAGGAAGGGGAACTCATGTACACTCGGGGCGGATTCATGTCAATGTATGGCAAAACCAACCAATATAATATTGTAAAATAATTAGCCTCCAATAAAAAAAGAAAAAATAAATAAAAGAATAAAAACAGAAAAAGTAAAAGCATTTCACAAATACCCAGTCATAAAGTTACAGATAGTATCAACATGCTGGGAGACTAAGATAAACACCAACATGATGTGACTGCTTGATAAATGACTCTTCTGTGAAGGAGATATGAATATTGATTAATTTTAAAAATTAAATTTATAATCATAGAAAAAACAACATGAATGGCTAATAAAGATATGAAGGAATGCTTAAACTCATTTTTAATAAAGAAAATCAAATTAAAACAATATGATGTAACTTTATACCCATCATATTAGCAAGTATTAAAATTTTAGGTAGCATAAATTGTTGGAGAGATCATGGGAATATGGAAATATTTATGTAGTACAGATGGTAGTTTAGACTGTGGAGCTATTATGGAGAGCAATCTGATAGTATGCAATCAGATTTAGTATATAAATACTTAAAAAATAGCAACATTCCTTTTCCTGAGCATATATCCTAGAAAAATTGCTACTAGGTCCAAAAGGAATGACTTCTATAGCCCTGCTTATCATGGTAGGAAATTGGAGGCAATCTGGAGGGCGACTGCTAGGGAAAGGACATAAAAACATGGTGGATTCAAACCATGGAATATTAGAAGGCCACGGAAAACAATAGGCTAAATGGAAATGTAATTTAAATAGTTCATAGAAGCATTGCTGTGTAAAAATTATGAGATAAAATGAGACCTATAATAGTTTAGGTCCATACCATTTCTGTCCTTTATCGAGCCCATCTTTGCATGAAAAGTTCCCTTGGAATCTCTAATTTTCTTGAAGAGGTCTCTTGTTTTTCCTATTCTGTTGTTTTCCTCTATTTCTTTGCATTGAGCACTGAGGAAGGCTTTCTTATCTCTCCTTGCTATTCTTTGGAACTCTGCATTCAGATGCTTATATCTTTCCTTTTCTCCTTTGCTTTTTGCCTCTCTTCTTTTTACAGCTATTTGTAAGGCCTCCTCAGACAGCCATTTCGCTCTTTTGCATTTCTTTTCCATGGGGATGGTCTTGGTCCCTGTCTCCTGTACAATGTCACGAACCTCCGTCCAGAGTTCATCAGGCACTCTATCAATCAGATCTAGTCCCTTAAATCTATTTCTCACTTCCACTGCATAATCATAAGGGATTTGATTGAGGTCATATCTGAATGGTCTAGTGGTTTTCCCTACTTTCTTCAATTTAAGTCTGAACTTCGCAATAAGGAGTTCATGATCTGAGCCACAGTCAGCTCCTGGTCTTGTTTTCGCTAACTGTATACAGCTTCTCCATCTTTGGTTGCAAAGAATATAATCAATCTGATTTCGGTGTTGACCATCTGGTGATGTCCATGTGTAGAGTCTTCTCTTGTGTTGTTGGAAGAGGGTGTTTGCTATGACCAGTGCATTCTCTTGACAAAACTCTATTAGCCTTTGCCCTGCTTCATTCCGTGCTCCAAGGCCAAATTTGCCAGTTACTCCAGGTGTTTCTTGACTTGCTACTTTTGCATTCCAGTCCCCTATAATGAAAAGGACATCTTTTTTGGGTGTTAGTTCTAAAAGGTCTTGTAGGTCTTCATAGAACCAAATGGTATGGACCTAACAGAAGCAGAAGATATTAAGAAGAGGTGGCAGGAATACACAGAAGAACTGTACAAAAAAGATCTTCACGACCAAGATAGTCACGATAATGTGATCACTGACCTAGAGCCAGACATCTTGGAATGTGAAGTCAAGTGGGCCTTAGAAAGCATCACTACGAACAAAGCTAGTGGTGGTGATGGAATTCCAGTTGAGCTATTTCAAATCCTGAAAGATGATGCTGTGAAAGTGCTGCACTCAATATGCCAGCAGATTTGGAAAACTCAGCAGTGGCCACAGGACTGGAAGAGGTCAGTCTTCATTCCAATCCCAAAGAAAGGCAATGCCAAAGAATGCTCAAACTACCGCACAATTGCACTCATCTCACACGCTAGTAAAGTCATGCTCAAAATTCTCCAAGCCAGGCTTCAGCAGTATGTAAACCGTGAACTCCCAGATGTTCAAGCAGGTTTTAGAAAAGGCAGAGGCACCAGAGATCAAATTGCCAACATCCGCTGGATCATGGAGAAAGCAAGAGAGTTTCAGAAAAACATCTATTTCTGCTTCATTGACTATGCCAAAGCCTTTGACTGTGTGGATCACAATAAACTGTGGAACATTCTGAAAGAGATGGGAATCCCAGACCACCTGACCTGCCTCTTGAGAAACCTGTATGCAGGTCAGGAAGCAACAGTTAGAACCGGTCATGGAACAACAGACTGGTTCCAAATAGGAAAAGGAGTGCGTCAAGGTTGTATATTGTCACCTTGCTTATTTAACTTATATGCAGAGTACATCATGAGGAACGCTGGGCTGGAAGAAGCACAAGCTGGAATCAAGATTGCTGGGAGAAATATCAATAACCTCAGATATGCAGATGACACTACCCTTATGGCAGAAAGTGAAGAGGAACTCAAAAGCCTCTTGATGAAAGTGAAAGAGGAGAGTGAAAAGGTTGGCTTGAAGCTCAACATTCAGAAAACAAAGATCATGGCATCTGGTCCCATCACTTCATGGGAAATAGATGGAAAAACAGTGGAAACAGTGTCAGACTTTGTTTTTTTGGGCTCCAAAATCACTGCAGATGCTGATTGCAGCCATGAAATTAAAAGACGCTTGCTCCTTGGAAGGAAAGTTATGACCAACCTTGATAGTATATTAAAAAGCAGAGACATTACTTTGCCGACCAAGGTCCGTCTAGTCAAGGCAATGGTTTTTCCCGTGGTCATGTATGGATGTGAGAGTTGGACTGTGAAGAAAGCTGATCGCCAAAGAATCGATGCTTTTGAACTGTGGTGTTGGAGAAGACTCTTGAGAGTCCCTTATACTGCAAGGAGATCCAACCAGTCCATTCTAAAGGAGATCAATCCTGGATGTTCATTGGAGGGACTGATGCTAAAGCTGAAACTCCAATACTTTGGCCACCTCATGAGACGAGTTGACTCACTGGAAAAGACTCTGATGCTGGGAAAGGTTGGGGGCGGGAGGAGTAGGGGACGACGGAGAATGAGATGGCTGGATGGCATCACCGACTCTGTGGACATGAGTTTGAGTGTACTCCGGGAGTTGGTGATGGACAGGGAGGCCTGGCGTGCTGTGATTCATGGGGTCGCGGAGAGTCGGACACGACTGAGCGACTGAACTGAACTGATAATAGTTTATAAAATAAAAATATGTACTTATAAAAATAACATGTATTTTTCAAGAATACATATATAATAAAAGGATACAAAATAAATAGAATGATTACTTTTGTATTTTTTATTTTTTGCTTTCTTTTTTTTTTAATTTATTATTTTTTATTGGAGGCTAATTATTTTACAATATTATATTGGTTGGTTTTGCCATACATTGACATGAATCCACCCCGGGTGTACATGAGTTCCCCCTCCTGAACCCCCCTCCAACCTCCCTCCTCCCTTTATCCTCCCTCTGGGTCATCCCCGCACACCAGCCCCGAGCATCCTGTAACATGCATCGACCCTGAACTGGTGATTCGTTTCACATATGACAACATACATGTTTCAATGCCATTCTCCCAAATCATCCCACCCTCACCCTCTCCCACAGAGTCTCAAAGACTGTTCTATACATGTATGTCTCTTTTGCTGTCTCGTATCATGAAATTAAAAGACGCTTGCTCCTTGGAAGGAAAGTTATGACCAACCTTGATAGTATATTAAAAAGCAGAGACATTACTTTGCCAACCAAGGTCCGTCTAGTCAAGGCAATGGTTTTTCCCATGGTCATGTATGGATGTGAGAGTTGGACTGTGAAGAAAGCTGATCGCCGAAGAATCGATGCTTTTGAACTGTGGTGTTGGAGAAGACTCTTGAGAGTCCCTTATACTGCAAGGAGAGCCAACCAGTCCATTCTAAAGGAGATCAATCCCGGGTATTCATTGGAGGGACTGATGCTAAAGCTGAAACTGCAATACTTTGGCCACCTCATGCGGCGAGTTGACTCACTGGAAAAGACTCTGATGCTGGGAAAGGTTGGGGGCGGGAGGAGAAGGGGACGACAGAGAATGAGATGGCTGGATGGCATCACCGACTCTGTGGACATGAGTTTGAGTGAACTCCGGGAGTTGGTGATGGACAGGGAGGCCTGGCGTGCTGTGATTCATGGGGTCGCGGAGAGTCGGACACGACTGAGCAACTGAACTGAACTGAACTGAACTGATACAAAGTTATCATTTGCATCCTTCTAAATTCCATATATATGTGTTAGTATACTATATTGGTGTTTTTCTTTCTGGCTTACTTCACTCTGTATAATAAGCTCCAGTTTCATCCACCTCATTAGAACTGATTCAAATGCATTCTTTTTAATGGCTGAGTAATACTCCATTGTGTTTAAGTACCAAAGCTTTCTTATCCATTCGTCTGCAGATGGACATCTAGGTTGCTTCCATGTCCTGGCTATTATAAACAGTGCTGCGATGAACACTGGAGTACATGTGTCTCTTTCAATTCTGGTTTCCTCGGTGTGTATGCCCAGGAGTGCAATTGCTGGATCATATGGCAGTTCTATTTCCAGTTTTTTGAGGAATCTCCCCATGTTCTCCATAGTGGCTGTACTAGTTTGCATTCCCACCAACAGTGTAAGAGGGTTCCCTTCTCTCCACACCCTCTCCAGCATTTATTGCTTGTAGACGTTTGGATAGCAGCCATTCTGACTGGTGTGAAATGGTATCTCATTGTGGTTTTGATTTGCATTTCTCTGATTATGAGGGATGTTGAGCATTTTTTCATGTGTTTGTTAGCCATCTTTATGTCTTCTTTGGAGAAATATCTGTTTAGTTTTTTGGCCCATTTTTTGATTGGGTCATTTATTTTTCTGAAATTGAGCTGAAGGAGCTGCTTGTATATTTTGGAGATTAATCCTTTATCCGTTGCTTCATTTGCTATTATTTTCTCCCATTCGGAAGGCTGTCTTTTCACCTTACTCATAGTTTCCTTTGCTGTACAGAAGCTTTTGATTTTAATTAGGTCCCATTTGTTTATTTTTGCTTTTATTTCCAATATTCTGGGAGGTGGGTCTTGGAGGATCCTGCTGTGATTTATATTGGAGAGTGTTTTGCCTACGTTCTCCTCTAGGAGTTTTATAGTTTCTGGTCTTACATTTGGCTCTCTAATCCATTTTGAGTTTATTTTTGTGTATGGTGGTAGGAAGTGTTCTATTTTCATTCTTTTACAAGTGGCTGACCAGTTTTCCCAGCACTAGTTGTTAAAGAGACTGTCCTTTCTCCATTTTATATTCTTGCCTCCTTTGTCAAAGAAAAGATGTCCATAGGTGCGTGGATTTATCTCTGGGCTTTCTATTTTGTTCCATTGATCTATATTTCTGTCTTTATGCCAGTACCATACTGTCTTGATGACTGTGGCTTTGTAGTAGAGCCTGAAGTCCGGCAGGTTGATTCCCCCAGTTCCATTCTTCTTCCTCAAGATTGCTTTGGCTATTCGAGGTTTTTTGTATTTCCATACAAATTGTGAGATTATTTGTTCTAGTTCTGTGAAAAATATCCTTGGTAGCTTGATAGGGATTGCATTGAATGTATAAATTACTTTGGGTAGTATACTCATTTTTTCAATATTTATTCTTCCAATCCACGAACATGGTATATTTCTCCATCTATTAGGGTCCTCTTTGATTACTGTCACTAGTGTTTTATAGTTTTCTGTGTGCAAGTCTTTTGTTTCCTTAGGTAGATATATTCCTAAGTATTTAATTCTTTTCGTTGCAACAGTGAATGGAATAGTTTCCTTAATTTCTCTTTCTATTTTCTCATTATTAGTGTATAGGAATGCAAGGGATTTCTGTGTGTTGATTTTATATCCTGCAATTTTACTATAATCATTGATTAGCTCTAGTAGTTTTCTGGTAGAGTCTTTAGGGTTTTCTATGTAGAGGATCATGTCATCAGTGAACAGTGAAAGTTTTACTTCTACTTGTCGAATTTGTATTCCTTTTATGTCTTTTTCTGCTCTGATTGCTGTAGCCAAAACTTCCAGAACTATGCTGAATAGTAGTGGTGAGAGTGGGCACCCTTGTCTTGTTCCTGACTTTAGGGGAAATGCTTTCAGTTTTTCACATTGAGGATAATGTTTGCTATGGGTTTGTCATATATAGCTTTTATTATGTTGAGATATGTCCCTTCTATTCCCACTTTCTGGAGGGTTTTTATCATAAATGGATGTTGAATTTTGTCGAAGGCTTCTTCTGCATCTATTGAGATAATCATATGATTTTTATTTTTCAGTTTGTTAGTGTGGTGTATTACGTTGATTGAGTTATGGATATTGAAGAATCCTTGCATTCCTGGGATAAAGCCCACTTGGTCATGATGTATGATCTTAATGTGTTGTTGGATTCTGATTGCTAGAATTTTGTTAAGGATTTTTGCATCTATGTTCATCAGTGATATTGGCCTGTAGTTTTCTTTTTCTGTGTGGTCGTTACCAGGTTTTGGGATTAGGGTGATGGTGGCCTCATAGAATGAGTCTGGAAGTTTCCCTTCCTCAGCAATTTTCTGGAAGAGTTTGAGTAGAATAGGTGTTAGCTCTTCTCTAAATTTTTGGTAGAATTCAGCTGTGAAGCCGTCTGGACCTGGGCTTTTGTTTGCTGGAAGATTCCTGATTACAGCCTCTAGTTCCGTGCTTGTGATGGGTCTATTCAGATTTTCTATTTCCTCCTGGCTCAGTTTTGGAAAGTTGTACTTTTCTAGGAATTTATCTATTTCTTCCAGGTTATTCATTTTATTGCCATATAATTGCTGATAGTATTCTCTAATAATCCTTTGTATTTCTGTGTTGTCAGTTGTGATCTCTCCATTTTCATTTCTAATTTTATTGATTTGGTTCTTCTCCTTTTGTTTCTTGATGAGTCTGGCTAGTGGTTTGTCAATTTTATTTACCTTCTCAAAGAACCAGCTTTTGGCTTTGTTGATTTTTGCTATGGTCTCTTTTGTTTCTTTTGCATTTATCTCTGCCCTAATTTTTAAGCTTTCTTTCCTTCTACTGACCCTGGGGTTCTTCATTTCTTCCTTTTCTAGTTGCTTTAGATGTAGAGTTAGGTTATTTAGTTGACTTTTTTCTTGTTTCTTGAGGTGTGCCTGTATTGCTATGAACTTCCCCCTAGGCACTGCTTTTACAGTGTCCCAGAGGTTTGGGGTTGTTGTGTTTTCATTTTCATTCATTTCTATGCATATTTTGATTTCTCTTTTGATTTCTTCTATGGTTTGTTCATTATTCAGCAACGTGTTGTTCAGCCTCCATATGCTGGCATTTTTAATAGTTTTTCTCCTGTAATTGAGATCTAATCTTACTGCATTGTGGTCAGAAGAGATGCTTGGAATGATTTCAATTTTTTTGAATTTACCAAGGCTAGATTTATGGCCCAGGATGTGATCTATCCTGGAAAAGGTTCCATGTGTGCTTGAGAAAAAGGTGAAATTCATTGTTTTGGGGTGAAATGTCCTCTAGATATCTATTAGGTCTAAATGGTCTATTGTATCATTTAAAGTTTATGTTTCCTTGTTAACTTTCTGTTTAGTTGATCTATCCATAGATGTAAGTACCTTTTTAGACTAGTGGTGGAGTAAACACCATGATGAGATAAGAGATATAAGACTTCATAAATATGTTAAAAAGGAGGGGCTGTTTTACATTTCCATTGCTACATAACAAACTACCACAAATTTAGCAGTTTAAATAATGCAAATTAATTATTTCACAGTTCCTGTATGTCGGAAATACAGACAAAGCTCAACTGGATTTTCTGCTCCAGGTCTCATAAGACTGAAACCTAATTGACAGGTGGAAAAAGGGTCTCATCAGAGGTTCAGGGTCCTCTTCCAAGCTAATGGGTTACTGGCAGGAATCATTTCTATGAAGTTGTGGAAGTCATAAGCTGTACTTTCAAGACCATCTGAAGAGCATTTCTTTGATGCTTCAACTTCTTTTAAAGGACTCATCTGATTAAATCAGGTCCACATAGAACAATCTCCTCTTTGATTAATTCAAAGTTAGCTGATTAGTAACTGAATAAGAAGGCAATGGCAAGCCACTCCAGTACTCTTGCCTAGAAAATCCCATGGATGGGGGAGCCTGGTAGGCTGCAGTCCGTGGGGTCGCTAAGGGTCGGACATGACTGAGCGACTTCACTTTCACTTTTCACTTTCCACTTTCACACATTGGAGAAGGAAATGGTAACCCACTCCGGTGTTCTTGCCTGGAGAATCCCAGGGACAGGGGAGCCTGGTAGGCTTCCGTCTATGGGGTCACACAGAGTCGGACACGACTGAAGTGACTTGGCAGCAGCAGGCAGCAACAGGCATATTAGTCCATTATATTCACTGATCCTGTCCATGTTCAAGATAATTTGATAAAATAGGGTATAAATATCCAAATTTTATAAATTTTCAAATAAATATTTTATCAGCTATATTAAGCAGATAAAAATGAGTAAAGACATATAATACTGAAACATTATATTAATAACTTTGACTTAATGAACACACATTGAACTTTGCACTCAAAAATTGGATTAAAAAAAAAAGGATTTTTAAAGAATGCAATGAAAATTAGAAACAGGAAAACACTCTAACTTACATAGCTTTCTTGATTTCAGAAGAAACAGATGATATTACATACTTACAATATCATTTTATTAGTATTACTTACTAATAAGTATTAGTAAGTATTACTAATATCATTTATTAGTAAGTACTGCACACTTAATAATATCGTGTCTGACTCTTTGTGACCCATAGATGACAGCACTCCAGGCTTCTCTGTCCATGGAATTCTCTAGGCAAGAATACTGGGGTGGGTAGCTATTTCCTTCTCCAGGGGATCTTCCTGACCCAAGGATGGAACCTGAGTCTCTTGCATTGTAGGCAGATTGTTCACTGTCTGAGTCAATTGCGGTATTTTCTTTATTTCAGTGGTCTAGAACTGAACCCACAATATATCATCAACAATATCTCTAATTGGCTGCTAAATGATATTAATAAATTGATGAAAGTTGATGTCGGGATTCTTTTCGAAACCTCTTTCACCTCTACAAAAAGTTTGCAAGATGCCTGACCAGGAAGCTTTCCCACATAATCTGCACACAGCTGTCAGTCTTTCCTCAGGCCATTTCCTCTGCTGGAATGTTTTTCCTTGCCAGGGTCTCAATACGAACCAATCTCTTTGTACCTCCCACACCCCCTTTGTTGAGCCTGTTCTGGCTGACCCAGACAGAATACATGTCTTTTCTATCTGATTACTCTATTGCTTGTCCATCCTGTGCTTTGCTGTGTCAGCATGTTTATCCTCTGCTGAACTCTGAGCTGTTTCAGTGAAAAGTGAGGTGTATCACTAACAGTTAGCATACTGAGTGCCTGTCACAGAGTCAGTGTTTGATAATGACATTTTATTTATAATCAATTTTTGAAGAGTTGTTGCTTTACAATATTAGTTGCAAGTGCACAAAAGTAATGATTCAATATGTTTATAAATTTTACTGCATTTAAAGTTGCTATAAAATATTGGCTATCTTTCCCATACTGTATATTACATCCTTGTATCTCAATCATATTATGTCAGGTAGTTTGTACCTTTTAATCCCCTTTCCCAATGTTACACCTCCTCCAACACTTTGTTCCACTGGTAACCACTAGCTGATTCTCTATATCTGTGTATCTAATTCTATTTAGTATATTCATTCATTTTAGTTTTTCATATGTACATATAAATGAACAACACAGTATTTGTTTATCTCTGTCCAATTTAATTCACTGAGTATAATACCCTCAAGTCCATCCATATTGTTGCAAATGGCAAAATTTCATTCTTTTTTATGGCTAAGTAATATTTTATCATATGTGTTTATACACACATGAAAGTAAATGTGTTAGTCGTTCAGTCGTGTCTTACTCTTTGTGACCCCATGGACTGTAGCCACCAGGGTCCTCTGTCCATAGAATTCTCTAGGCAAGAATACTGGAGTGGATTGCCATTCCCTTCATCAAGTGATCTTGCTGATTCAGGGACTGAATCCAGGTCCCCTGAATTGCAGGCAGATTCTTTACTATATGAGTCACGATGTATATACATTATATATAATGTACATATATATGCCAGAGAATGTTCAGATTATCACACAATTGCACTCATCTCACATGCTAGTAAAGTAATGCTCAAAATTCTCCAAGCCAGGCTTCAACAGTATGTGAACCGTGAACTTCCAGATGTTCAAGCTGGTTTTAGAAAAGGCAGAGGAACCATAGATCAAATTGCCAACATCTGTTGGATCATCGAAAAAGCAAGAGAGTTCCAGAAAAATATCTACCTTTGCCTTATTGACTATGCCAAAGCCTTTGACTGTGTGGATCACCACAAACTGTAGAAAATTTTTAAAGAGATGGGAATACCCGACCACCTGACCTGTCTCTTGAGAAATCTGTATGCAGGTCAGGAAGCAACAGTTGTAACTGGACACAGAACAGACTGGTTCCAAATAGGGAAAGGAGTATGTCAAGACTGTATATTGTCACCCTGCTTATTTAACTTATATGCAGAGTACATCAATAGAAATGCTGGGCTGGAAGAAGCACAAGCTGGAATCAAGATTGCCAGGAGAAATATCAATAACCTCAGGTACACAGATGACATCACTTTATGTCAGAAAGCGAAGAAGAACTAAAGAGCCTCATGATGAATGTGAAAGAGAGTGAAAAAGTTGGCTTAAAGCTCAACATTCAGAACACTAAGATCATGGCATCTGGTCCCAACACTTCATGGGAAATAGATGGGGAAACAGTGGAAACAGTGACAGACTTTATCTTTTTGGGCTCCAAAATCACTGCAAATGGTGACTGCAGCCATGAAAATAAAAGACGCTTGCTCCTTGGAAGAAAAGTTATGACCAACCTAGACAGCATATTAAAAAGCAGAGACATTACTTTGCCAACAAAAGTCCGAATACACAAAGCTTTGGTTTTTACAGTTGTCATGTATGATTGTGGGAGTTGGAGTATAAAGAGAGCTGTGTGCCAAAGAATTGATGCTTCTGAACTGTGGTTTTGGAGAAGACTCTTGAGAGTCCCTTGGACAGCAAGGAGATCCAACCAGTCCATCCTAAAAGAGATCAGTCCAGAGTGTTCATTGGAAGGACTGATATTGAAGCTGAAACTCCAATAATTTGGCCACCTGATGAGAAGAGCTGACTCATTTGAAAAGACCATTATGCCAGGAAAGATTGAAGGTGGGAGCAAAAGGGGACGACAGAGGATAAGTTGTTTGGATGGCATCACCGAATCAGTGTACATGAATCTGAGTAAACTCCAAGAGTTGGTGATGGACAGGGAGGCCTGGAGTGCTGCGATTCAAGGGGTCGCAAAGAGTCAGACACGACTGAGCTACTGAACTGAATATCATTTTGGTTAAATCTAACTTAGGCTGGGAGGGATTGGGGGCAGGAGGAGAAGGGAACGACAGAGAATGAGATGGCTGGATGGCATCACTGACTCGATGGACATGAGTCTGAGTGAACTCCAGGAGTTGGTGATGGACAGGGAGGCCTGGCGTGCTGTGATTCATGGGGTCGCAAAGAGTCGGACACGAGTGAGTGACTGAATTGAACTGAACTGAAGTATTAGTATAATAAGAAAGTAAAAGAGACAAATTATATGGTTTTGAAAATTACTTTAAGAAACGGTCATTATTGTGCATATGTCCATGTAACTATTAAGAGAAATGGTTAGAATTAGAAAATTGAAGTTAAATGTTATTTAAAGTAAGTTTGTTTGATATAAAATTAAAATTATTTTTATATGGTAGCTACAAGCAGATAGAAAAGAAAAAGAGAAAAAGGAGTTGACAGAGAAGTGTTAGAAGTAGTTATGATTGGATTCTGAACCAGCAGCTTATGTTATTTACTAATACCCTGTGTTTATTAATCTCTACCTGGGCTCTGTCTTGTACCTATTATTTACATTTCACAATGTAATACTATCGTGCTCCTCCAATTATATATTTCATTAAATCACATAAACCAGTTCAGGCAGTCCAGGCTTGGAGTACTACTGTCAGCTGTTGTGGTGTCTTCCATGGCCCATGGAGAGTAGGTGTCAGTGAAGTAGGCATGATTTTCTTTAATTTCCTTTGCAGATACATCTCTATCTGCCATAGAGCCTCCCAATACTAAGCCCTACACCCAAGTAGCAGGGGGACTTGGGCTCAGGTGCTCTTGCTCTATTCTCATTCCATGTTAGAAACTGAATGGTAGATCTAGAACTTGGATCAGTACAACTGACCACAAGTAGTTGATATATGTTGTCTTCGAGATCATATGGAAGATGTGATTGTGTCTTTATAGTAGTCAAAGAAAGAGCAAACAATTTTTTTTTCTAACTTAACATATCCAAATAAACAAACACTAAAAATTTCAACCATGTGACAGGCCCCCGAACTTTACAAGATATAAAATCTACCCTCCGGAATGCACATTTCCTATTAAGGTAAATAGAGTCCTTGGTTCTTAAAACTCAACAGGTGGGGGGACAATGACAACTACAAATACTTTGAGATTCCTCCCATTGAGATGTAAAATTGAATTTCCTGCCCCTTGAATCAGGCTGGCCTTAGTGACTGACCTGCTATAGAAGTGATACTGTAGGACTTGTAGGGCTAAGTCAAAAGACTTAGAACTTCTGCCTTGAACCTTTGGAATGTTCATTCTTTGTCACTGCCTCTTGGAAACACTCTCTTTCAAAATCATGTAGCCATGCTGTCAGAAGTCCAGGCCATATGGAAAAGTCATGTGAGGTGTTTGGTCTATAGCTCCAGCTAAGTTCCCAACTGATTGTATCAATGTCAGTCATGTGAATGAATCATCTTGGATGCCCAGCCTAGGCAGGCTTTCAAACAACTAAATCTCCGACCAAAGAATGAATGCAACCATCATGTATTCCAGTTCAGTTCAGTTCATTTCAGTTCAGTCGCTCAGTCGTGTCCGACTCTCCGCGACCCCATGAATCACAGCACGCCAGGCCTCCCTGTCCATCACCAACTCCCTGAGTTCCAGCCCTTCCTAAATTCCTTATCTCCAAAATTATAAATTAAAATGATTGTTTTAATCTGCTAAGTAATTTATTATGCAGTAACAGGATAACCAAAGAAAGGTCTAATTAGTATAACATTATCAGATACTCTCTGGGATTCAATACTATCAAGTTATTCCCCAAGTATATTATGATAGAAAGCAACCAAATGGATGGGGCCCTGAGTCAAGAAATAAATATATGCTTTTGTCACTGCCATATAAGAGTATGATTTTTATTTTCTTTAATTATATGGGTGGATGAATAAGTATTTGTGAGAGAAAGTTTCATATAAGCAATTAAAGGCTGTGCTTGCTTGTGCTAGTAAAATATACAACTGGAAATGGAGCTATAAATTAGTACGACAACCTGATTATATTTATCATAATCTATAATACTGGATCTCAAAATGCAGTCCCTAGATTAGGTGACTTTGGATGTGGAACAACTTCTTAATAAATATATTAAAACTATATTAAATAATATACATCAAAAATAATTAAATGTAAAATATTTCATAATTTAAAAACATAAAAAGAAGTCACAGAGGAGCAGACATTCTACCTAGAATATAAAAAACCCTTTAAAACCAGTAAGAAACAGAAAACAATCAAAACAATCCAACCACTTCCCCAAAATGGTCACAAAGCATGAATAAGCATTTCACAGATTAAAATACATGAAGGGCCAATAAACACTTGAAAATACACTCAATCCCATTGACAATTAGGAAAATGAACATTAAAACCAAAAACACCATTTCATTTTACAGCCTCTACAATAGCAAAAAGTAAAGCATGACAATACTAAATATTGATAAGAATGCAGGGTAATAAGAAAGTTTATAAACTGCCAGTAATTGTGAAAGTCAGTACAATCACCAATAACCTAACTTTAAAAGCTATACTTACCTTATAAGGTTGAAAACATGCCCCCATGACCCACTAATTCTATATGTGTAAGCAGGAATGCTCATGCACAAGGGCACCAAAGCCATGTGTAAGAATTTCTCAGTAACATCATTTGAAAGAGCAAAAAAACTGAAAACAATGTCCATGACCTTGAAACTAGATAAATAAATCATGGTGAAGTCACACAAACATATATTATATAACCTTAAAAAATTAGCAAACATAGCTACCAACAACCCAATATGGATCAATATTGGGAACATAACATTGATTAAAAAAGCAACTCATGAGAAACACACCATATTTAATGTATAAATTTTAAATGTATATAAACATTAGAGAACTATAATGTTTATTCAACTAAAATTGACATTTTTGTAGGACAAAAAAAGGACATGTATTGGAAATTTCATATGGTTCAACTTAATATCAATAAATATGGCAAATTATAAAGAAAGGCAATGAAGTGATTGTTAAAAATTAATAAACAAGAAACTCAATTAGAGTAGGGAGGCTTGAATGGGGAGATTTCATGCCCTATAATAATAGCTGAGCCCAATATGAAAAGGAAAGACTCCTTCTTTCCTGGCAAGAGCTCAGCCATTGAGAGATTGTCACTACTGATTATCATAGACTCTTTGTTTACTCTAGTTCTCCCAACTTCCTTTTCCCCTCCTTACAAGAGTTCTCCTCTTCATTTTTGTGGGAGATTTGCAGGTGGCTCACCATGGTTGTAGATCCCAAATTGCAATTCTTTCAAAATCCTTAGTAAGTCCTTTTTTTTTTTTTTTTTGACTGAAGAAATAACTTGCAGTCTGTTTGTTTCATTCAAAAAACAGTTCTCAAAGTTGTTTATATGCAGCATTCATTTTAGTGGTAAGAGAAACAGTAAATAAGTTAATTTTATATGGTGGTTAATCTATGGAAAAGTAGAAATAAAGCAGATAAAGACAGATTTGGTGAGCTCTGGAGGTAGGCTGGATGCTTTATACAAGAGTCACAGAAGATCTCTCCAATTAGGCATAATTAGAAAAGATATTTGATGGAAAGGAAGAAGAGGTCCAACAGCTCTTTGAAGGGAATGGCATTACTGGCAGAGTAAAAGCAAGAACAAGTGCTCTGAAAGAGGAGTGTGCTTAGATCATTCCAAGAACAGCACCAAGGCCTGTGTAGCTGGGGAAGAATAGTTAGGCAGTGGAGTAGAGAGAGTAAATGAACTGAAGTCAGAGAAGAAGCCAGGGGCCAGAACATCTACAGCCTATAAGACATTAGAAGGACTTTGTCTTACACACTGACTCAGATGAAAAGCTGCTGGAGAGTTTCAAGCAGAGAAACAGTTTGATTAATCTTACCTTTTACAAGAAATACTCTGGGTACAATATGGAGAAGAGATTGTAAGAGGAAGAGAGGGAGACGGAGAAGCAATCAGAAAGAAAGTGCATTAATCTAGGCAAGAGAAAATTATGGCATGGAACTAGGATGATTTTCCTGGAGGTAGTAAGAATTGATTCTGAATCTATTTTAAAGGTAGACTCAAACAATTTCTTAATCCATTGAACATGGTTATGAGAAAAAGAGGACAGTCAGAGACTCGAAAATGTTTGGATTAGGCATCTGGACGACTTAAGAAAAATGAGAGAGGCAAACATTGTACAGCAGTGGCTAGAAAATGAAGTTTAGATTTTGGATATTTTCAATCTGAGATGGCTTTTAATCATCTAAATGGAGAAGCTGAGTAGGGAATTAGATATAGGAGTATAGGGTTCAAAGAAAGTTCCTTGGTTGGCACTTAAAATATGGAAATCTGCAAGGTAAAAATAATTTTCAAAAAGCTGAGTCTGGGCTAAATCATTAAGAAAGTGACTGTACATAGAGGAAAGAAGAGTACTAAGGTCGAAGACCTGGAGCATTTCAGTGCTTGGTGGTCTGGAAGAGAAGAAGAAAATAGCACAGATTTAGAAAAAGGAAAGATAAGAAGAAATTAAGTGAAAAGGCCCAAAGTCAAGTGATAAAATATTTCATGAAAAAGAAACTTACCTCTGACAGAGAATGATGATAGTATCGGATGAGGGGGGTAACTTTAGTGATATAAGTGACACTTGTTTTCATAATCTGAGCAGTTTACAGTAGCAAATGCCTTTACTGTTTGTTTTAGTATATAGAGTATTACTTTCATATATAATAAACACCTCACAAAAAATGAATATAAAAATTCATTGTCAAGAAAGTACATCATGGCAAGGGGGCAGGGGAGAGAAATAATTCTTTTGACAATTTCTACAGAAAGCAATCCACCATGGATGGCAATTTTACCATAAAATGATGGAAGGACAAACATTCATTAACAGTCAAACTTGCACCCCACTCTAGATGCTAGATAACAGATATGCTACCCAAAATGTATTCTTGTACTTAACCCAAGATAAATTAGTAACTCATAAACAGTGTGTATTTGGTAAAAAGTCAATATTCTATCTGTTAGAAAAGCATGATATGTTAAGCTGTACATAAGTAATCAAATTTTCCAAAAACATTTTTATGAAATATGCTAAAAATGTTTGCAACAAAAACTGCAAAGTTAACAGAAGAACAACAATCAAAACGAAGCCCTTTGGGTTTATTCATTTATTTTAAATTTCCTCTTAAAAAATATAGAACTCATTTTGAAAACTTTTCCCCCTTAAGAAATAATAATTCATTAAGAACACAACACTTTCAAATTTGTGTTTCCCTTTATTTTAACATTAAAAACTTCATTAAAAAAAATTGTTTGTTTTGAAAACTGCTTTCCTAATTAGAGAATAAAACTTTCAGATGGAATTTCTGTGCCTGAGTCCATTTTTTAAAATGACAAAAAGCAGTTCTTTTTCCTGACCCATAAGTGGGGAAAAGAGTAATGGCAAGGTTGTAGAAAGGAGCACCTAAAGGTAGAGACCACATGGCAAGCAGCTCAACAAAAAGATTTATTCTTTTATTAACAAAGAGAAACAGCAAAATTCTAGCCAGCAGCAGAACCTCCCATCTCTGTCTTTCTCTCTCTCTCTCTCTCTCTCTCACACACATTACACCTTTTACCTGCAGCTTCTTGCAACTTTCTTGAAGAATATGATGTAACTTCCTTACCAGGGTTACATCACTGATCTCCATGAATGTTAGAGATTATTTTCTCAACTCTTATTTGCATATATGTCAAGGGAATCATTTCAAAAGAAAGCAAGCAGGTTTCCTATAGTTCCTGAAGGATGTATTGCTAGCCTCCAGTCATATGCAGGAGACAGAATTAGACCCAGTCTTTGGGATAATTTTCTAAATTAAAACTGCAAGGGAAGAAGAGAGACATTTGCTAATCCCTAGAGATAATCATCTTAAACCTGGTTTGTATATACCTGAATCCATAAGAACAATGGATCCATTCAAAAATCCTATTGATTTAGTTATTTAAAATGTCAAGTTGATAAACTGACATCATTCTGGCCAAAAAACAATTATTTATTTTATTGTTTTGGAATTACATACACATTGACTATGAATGATGATAACATGATACAGAGCTAGAATAAATAATTTCACAATTTGTATGGAAATACAAAAAAACCTCAAATAGCCAAAGCAATCTTAAGAAAAAGAATGGAACTGGGGGAATCAACCTGCCGGACTTCAGGCTCTACTACAAAGCCACAGTCATCAAGACAGTATGGTACTGGCATAAAGACAGAAATATAGATCAATGGAACAAAATAGAACAAAATGCAGAGATAAATCCATGTACCTATAAATATTTTTTAAATTAAGCAAACATTTAGCCCACTGGCATACAAGCTTACAATTGGAAACTATTATTATCTAAGTTTCTCCTATCTTCTATTTAAATGACTCATTTCCCATGGATATTTGAAAATATATATTATGGGGTAAGATTATTTTTATTCATAAAAAATGAATATTTTTATCTATCCTTCCATTACAGCAAGATTATTCATTTCTTTTTAACAATTTATTCGGTATTATGTAGTCATCAATTTTCCAACTAAAATATTGTCTAAATTGATTACTTTCCTTAGCACTCACAATTTTTTAGAGAAATAAAACATTATTATTATCACTTTCATCAGGTCTTGCATTACATTACTAATTACTATATATAGCTATGAAGCAGCACACACACCTATTCAGAAGTTTACAATCTCAAAAGATTAGTACTATTGCTGCTTACTATAAAACGACTCTGGGCTTCCCTGCTGGCTCAGAGGGCAAAGAATCCACCTGCAATGTGGGAAACCTGGGTTCAATCCCTGGGTTGGGAAGATCCCAAGGAGGAGGGCATGGCAACCCATTCCAGTATTCTTGCCTGGAGAATCCCCAAGGACAGAGGAGCCTGGCGGGCTATAGTCCATGGGGTCGCAAAGAGTTGTACATGACTGCGACTAAGCACAGCACAGCAAATAAACCCACTCCAGAACTTTTTCCTGGAGAATTCCATGGACAGAGGAACCTTATGGACTACAGTCCATGGGGTCACAAAGAGTCAGACATGACTGAGCAACTAACACATAATCAAAACTTATACTCAACAAAAATAAATATGTGAATTGTTTTATTACTTTGGGACAATGTATGAATATCCCAGAAGGAAACACAGACAAATATATTAATTTAGTCCTTATTTACAGTTCTATAATGAATATTTGGGGCTTCCCAGGTAGCACTAGTGGTAAAATAAAATCCACTTACTAGTGCAGAAGATGTAAGAGACAAAGGATCAATCCTTGGGTTGGGAAGATTCCCCTGGAAAAGGGCATGGCATCCCACTCCAGTAATTTTGCCTATGAAATGCTATGGATAGAGAAGCTCGATGGGCTACAGTCCTTGGACTCACAAAGAGTCAACCTGACTGAGTGGCTGAGCACAGTGAACATTTATTATGTAATTGTCTTCTGAAATATTAATATCTGCTAGTGAATTTCAACGAGCTTGTGTATGTGCATGTGTTCAGCCATGTCTGCCTCTTTGCAAACCCATAGACTGTAGCCTGCCAGGCTCCTGGGGTTGCCATTTCTTACTCCAGGGGATCTTCCCAACCCAGGGATCGAATCCAGGTCTCCTGCAGCTCCTGTATTGGCAAGTGGATTAAATTCTATAAATACACTAGGATATGTAATTAAATATGCAGTAATAATTTATTTCATGTTTTCCTACTAGACATTAAGACAGGAGAAATGCTTACCTTGATTACTCCTGAGCACTCATTGAATAGCGTTGAATGATTGAATAAGTAAATGATTGATTGAATTATTATAAATCATAATATCTGGTTTAAGTCAAAATTTTTTTACCTGATAAAATTGGATTCTATATCAAAAACTTATTCTTCAGAAATAACGATAAGCAACTTTAAGTCACATATCTGTCCTGACTCTGCCTCATGTGATTCAGAATATGTTTATACAATTTTTAAAATTATAAACAAAATTTTATAAAGATCATTTGGAGGGAAACAGGAAGATCCCCAAGACCAAACTCTAGACTCAGCCAATTCCAGCATGAAAAATACAAGAGATGGTTCAAGGCTATACTCCTTATATTTCAATCCAGTAAAGATACTTGAAAGAAATCACTGCCCCTAAATTATATTGAGTAGTAATCAGCTATTCAACCATTTGCTCTAGAAACTATAAATACATGCTCATGTGAAAGGTTTGTAAATATCCATGCATGGTAAATATATGTATATGTTTATAAGAAATGGCTTTGGGTATCATTCTAGTACTATTTCCTTCAACTGTCCTACATACAAAGGAAAAAGATACTCCTTTCTTTATCATATGAAAACCATTCTCATACTCACTAAGTAAATATACCCCCTATAATGGCACAATTTCCACATTCTAGTAAAAGGGTAGATTAGGAAGACCACAAAGAAGAAGCGGAGAGGGAAGAGAGTATCTATTGAGATCCTACCATACACAATGTCTCACAATGATTACAGTTTTTAATAAATTTATTTTTAATTGGAAGATAATTGCTGTATAATATTGCGTTGGTCTCTGCAAGACACTGACACAGATCAGTCATAGGCATATATATGTCCCCTGCCTCTTGAACCTCCCTCCCGTCTCCCACCCCATCCCACTTCTCTATGCTGTCAGAGAACACCAGATTTGAGCTCCCTGCATCGTACAGCAAATTTCCACTAGCTATCTATTTTACATATGGTAATCACTTCATGGGAAATAGATAGGGAAACAGTGAAAACAGTGTCAGACTTTATTTTTGGGGGGCTCCAAAATCACTGCAGATGTTGATTGCAGCCAGGAAATTAAAAGACGCTTACTCCTTGGAAGGAAAGTTATGACCAACCTAGATAACATATTAAAAAGCAGAGACATTACTTTGCCAACCAAGGTCCATCTAGTCAAGGCTATGGTTTTTCCCGTGATCATGTATGGATGTGAGAGTTGGACTGTGAAGAAAGGTGATTGTTGAAGAATTGATGCTTTTGAACTGTGGTGCTGGAGAAGACTCTTGAGAGTCCCTTGGACTGCAAGGAGATCCAACCAGTCCATTCTAAAGGAGATCAATCCTGGGTGTTCATTGGAAGGACTGATGCTAAAGCTGAAACTCCAATACTTTGGCCACCTCATGCAATGAGTTGACTCACTGAAAAAGACTCTGATGCTGGGAGGGATTGGGGGTGGGAGGAGATGGGGACGACAGAGAATGAGATGGCTGGATGGCATCACCGACTCGATGGAGTTTGAGTGAACTCCGGGAGTTGGTGATGGACAGGGAGGCCTGGCATGCTGTGATTCATGGGGTCGCGGAGAGTCGGACATGACTGAGCGACTGAACTGAACTGAACTGAACTGAATATATACGTTTCAATGTTACTCTCCCAATCTGTCCCATACTCTCCTTCACCTACTGTGTCCACAAGTCTGTTAACTATGTCTGCATTTCCATTGCTGCCCTGCATATAGGTACCATCTTTCTAGATTTCATACGTATGCATTAATATACAATATTTTTCTCTTTCTTACTTCATTCTATCTAATAGGCTCTAGGTTCATGCACCTGATTAGAACTGACTCAAATGCATTCTCGTTTTTATGACTGACTAATAATCTAGTGCATATAGTGTATCCATCTGTCGATGGATATCTAGGCTGCTTTCAAATTCTAGCTATCATAAATAGTGCTACAATGAACATTGGGGTACATGTGTCTAAGTAACTCTGATAGAAAAGAAACAATTTTCATTCTATCGCACTATGTAAGTTCTATTGGTAGTTTTTTCTATTCAAGTTCTTTATCTTCATCTGAAAATCATTTCATAGATAGCAGCACAAAGCATGTAATCATAGTGCTGACAAACACAAGTCCATGGGAAGGCAATGTCAAGATCCACACAAGTGGTCACCAAGGCAGCAAGAATCAGGATGTGACCATGGAATGTTGATGACCATCCCAGGGTGATTTCTGAGAGCTAACTTAGCTTAGGTACTGATGCAACAACAACAATAGGTGAAAATGCTAGCCAAGTTATGGTTGATTCTAAAGATAGATAGAAGAGACAACAAATGAAACTGTATGGCATAACTAAATATTTATAATGGCACATCATGGGTTAAGGAAAGACATTACATGCTTTCTTTTTTAACAATGAGAATTCAGCTGTGTTTAGCTAGACTGGATGAACATACTAACAAAATTTAAACCTCTTCATGATATCTTAATAAAACTAAACTCATAAAAATATGTTTTGAAGTGGTTTGTTATACTTTAATCAATATCTGATAGAGATATTGAAAAAAATCCAAAAAATATAACTATAGCAAAACTAAATAGGGAGTTTTAAAATGAGGTGTACATATGCAAAAAGTAAAGAATAATACAATAAATTTTTAATGAGCTGAAGAACTTCAGTTTTTCAGATGAAAAGACATTTCCTGGTACCAAGTATTATTAATGAAAAGTAAGCACACTAAATATATCCCCTTTTTTTCTCTAATCTAATTTCAAAAATAAAGATGTAATCCTAAACTGGACTTTCAAAGAGGAATCATTTCAATTCAAAAATCAACCCACCCAACGTCAATTCAAGCTACTATTATAATTAGAAAGTAAACAAAACTCTCAGGCACCTAAGTATTTGTGGAAGTGTAAAAAGTATACTGCTTGCAAATACTTTCTGAAAAAAAAATCAAAGATGTATCTAACTAAACCAAAACTAATCAAAATATTTTATGAATAGGAAAATATATGATAAAATAAATAGTTTTAGCATTGAATAATGATACCTTCATATTTAGAGTTGCCTTTAAATTTTGAGATAACTACTAGGTATCTCATGAAATAAGCAATTATATGCACAAGACAATAGGTGGTCAAGTCTTTAGCATATGAAAGTTTAGGTATTAAACTCGGTATTAACTTTTTTAATAAGACAGGCCAGATTGGGCCTCTTGAATATTATATTTCATCTATTGATCAGTATTTGGGTTGATGGGCAAATGGCTACTTACAATAGCAATGTCTTGGCTATTGTAAAAAGTGCTGCTATGGACATTGGGGTGCATATAATTTTTGAATTACAGTTTTCTCCAGCTGTATGCCCAAGAGTGACATTGCTAGGTCATATGGTAACTCTATTTTTAGTTTCTTAAGAATCTTCATACTGTTTTCCATAGTGGCTACACCAAGTTACATTCCCAACAACAGTGTAGAAGAGTTCCTTCTTCTCCACATTCTTTCCAGCTTTTGTTATTAATATTTGTAGACTTTTTAACGATGGCCATTCTGACCAGTATGAAATGGTACCACACTGTGGTTCTGATTTGCACTTCTCTAATAACTAGCAATGTTGAGCATCTTTCCATGTGCCTGTTAGCCATCTCTATGTCTTCTTTGGAGAAATGTCTATTTAGGTCTTCTGTCCATATTTTTGATTGAGCTGTTTTTGTTGTTGCTGTTATTGAGTTGCATGAGCTGTTTGTGCATTTTGGAAATGAAGCTCTTGTCGTTCTCATCATTTTAAATATTTTTCCCCAGTCTGTAAGTTGCCTTTTCCTTTTGTTTATAGTTTCCTTTACTGTGTAAAAACTTATAAGCTTGATTAGGTCTCATTTGTTTATTTTTGCTTTTATCTCTATTGCCTTGGGAGACTGACCTAAAAAACAATGGTACAATTTATGTCAGAGAATGTTTTGTCTATGTACTCTCCTAGGAGTTTTATGGTTCATGTTTTGTGTTCAAGTCTTTAAAGCTAATTTGAGTTTATTCTTGTTTTTGGTCTGAGTGAGTGTTCTAAGTTCATTGACTTACATGCACTTTCCAGGTTTCCCAACACCACTTGCTGAAAAGACTGTTTTATCTCCCTCAGTGACATACTGATTACTTTGAATTCAACTTACTTAAGAAACAGCTAATGCAAGAGGAACATTTTGACCCTTCTTTCTGTCTTACTGAAAGCAGGAAATGAATCTCTCATGTGAAAGGTACACTCTCTGTATTTGCAGATAGGACACATCTTTATCACCATAGATAGGGAATCTGAACTGAGAAGACTACCTAAACAAATCTTCTTATTTCTGTAATATAGTACCCCAAATCCAAATCCTGTTTCAATTCCGTACTAATTAAGCTCTCAAAACTAAGTTTTTTTTGTCTTGTCAGTTTCTTACAAATTCACTGTCTTGGTCAAAAAGTATAAAATTTGCCTGCTTTGTACACTTCTTACGTCCCATTTCTATGAGACCTCATGTACACAAGTTTTGTGTTTTGTTTTTTTTTCTGCTGATCCACCTTATATCAATGTTATTATCAGTCTAGCCACTAGAACTCAAAAGGGAAAAATTTCCCCTTTCTGACATTAACAATAATACACAATTTTTTAAAAACTGATACCATACAAGGACACATTGGCTTCAGGTCTCTACATTTGAATATTCCTTTTTATGGGAAGCTTTTCCTCCAGACTGCTGCTTAGCCCACTCTAGAACTTTCTTCAGATCTTAAAAGCCACTTTGTCAGAGACCTTCCTTGACACACCTTTGTAAAACTGCAATCACCCTCCCCACTCTCAGCTCTTCTTACACTTTTCATTCTGTTTTATACTTTTAACACCATCTGACACGTTGCTTGCTTCCTGTCACTTGTTCATGAGAATATAAATTTCAGAAAGTAAAGACAGTATTTTGTTTAATTCTCTAATATTAGGGCATAGAGTACTGCCAGTCACATAGAATACATTCAATAAATATTCATTAAATGATAGGTGAATAAATGAATATTTTACACATCTAACGGAGATGTAATTTAGGTAGTTGTTTTTTTACCTTAAGCTCCACATCAATTATGTGTTAAGAAGTGAAAAGGGGAGACATTTTTAGAACATAACTTGATTGGTTTATCATTAGTATTCTAAAGGACACACGATCAGGAAAATGGGCAAAGAATATGAACTTCAATCCAGAAGAAAAAAATAATAACCCACAAATATGAAAAGAATATCAAATTTTAAAATAATCAAAAACATATATGCAAATTATAAAAAAAGTTCACTTTTTACTCCAGAAAGCAATTTTTTCACGGTTGTTAAAATGCAGTTTGGGCAAGCCTGTGATGAAAGGAGACCTCATGGACAAGTGATGGCTGTATAATCTGATATAAAACATATTTGGACAAAAAATTTTAAACAAAAATTTCTAGCTTTTTCCCCAAAATGTGTAACTTTTGGCCCAGTATTGCTATATATTGAATTTTACTAGGAAAAAATGGAGATGTACATAAAGATTTATGACAAGAATTCCCATTATATCAATAGTAAAACATTGTAGGAAAAATGTAAAATTACTATTTAGTCACTATGTCATAAAATATAATAGTAAATATATTGGTAAAATAAATAATATATAACATTAAATAGCATAATATAGTAGCAAAATATTCTTCAGTTCAATTGCTCAGTTGTGTCCGACTCTTTGTGACCCCATGGACTGCAGCACATCAGGCCTCCCTGTCCATGACCAACTCCCCAGAGTCTACTCAAACTCATGTCCATTGAGTCAGTGATGCCATCCAACCATCTCAGCCTCTGTCATCCCCTTCTCCTCCCACCTTTAGTCTTTCCCAGCATCAGGTGGCAAAAATAGTATTAGTAAATCATATAAAACAAACTAAATGTTCACTCACAGGATGTATTATTCTGCTTGTGTTGCCATCACAAAATGTCACAGACTGGGTGATATAAACAACAGAAATTTAATCTCACAGTCCTGGAGGCTAGAAGTCAGACATGTCTCTCCTTTCCTCCCACGGTGCATCCCTTTTGTGTTCTCACATGGTCTTTCTCCTGTGGAGAGACAGAGAACAAGCTCTTATGTCTGCTACTTTTCCTCAAAAACCAATCCTACTGAATTGGGACTTCCACCCTTACAACCTCACTTAAACTTAAATTCCTACTCCAAGTCTCTATCTCAAAGCATAGTCATATTGAGGGTTAGGATTTTAACATATGAATTTGGAAGGGATAAGATTCAATCCATAAGAGACTGATTAAATAAATCACTATACAATCACAATATGAACCGTTATACAGCTCTAAACAAGGGTTTGCATTTTCTAAGAAGATTCAATAACCTAGTATATTTAACAATGACAATTAGTAAAAATAATTAGTTTAAAAAATCTAATAATCTCATTAAAGAAACTCATGATATTTTTAAAAAACCTAATGTAACATATATTTGAAAAAGCTCTATTAAATTGCTTCTTAAACAGCTGGAAAGGACTTTGCTTTGTTTTTATCTCATTTTGTCCTTAATGTGTATGCAAATAAGCTGCAAAAGAGCAAAGTACTATTTAAGTTCTTTCCTCACCTAAAATATATGAACAAAAATATTTTCAAAATTAAAAACAAAATTATGGAAAATATTTAAGGTGGCATGCTCTCAAACCATACAACAGAAAGAAATTTACATTGCTAAGCCTCTTAATACCTTTCTGCATTGGTCTGTTATGAAACCAAGAGCTATGAACTTAACATATCGATAAATCCAAATAATATTTACATTGGAGAACTGACACTATAATGAAACATACTCTCCCCCATGGCTTTATATCAAAGCATTTATTTTATGTGCAAAAAATTGATCAGAAAAAGGAAATGGACCTACATCGCCTTCACTTAGAAAATAGGTGAAGTTAGTAAATGTTTCCCAAGATTAACAGACAGTGATTCAGATAATAAGGGGAGGGCAATTCAGTGTCTCTAAAATAAATTTCATTTTATAATCTTTACAACTTTAAGGTCCCTGTCTTAGATAATGAGAGTCTGAGTGAGTTGCGAACTTGGAATCCTCCACTTGTTATATCAGGGCCCTGTCAAAAGTACCACATGAGGTAGTTTTGCCTTTATAGTCTGCCAGAGGCACAATGCCAAGGCCAGGTAACTCTATGTTCCCAATTCTTAGAAGGAAAGAGGTAAAGAGAAACAGAACTCAATAGTAAGATCGGTATTCATGAAGCAATCTGTCTACAAAGTGAAAAAAAGATAAAGTTTCCTCTAGTGTTTTGGATGAAATAAAGATATATTCACTTTAAGAGCCAAGGCTAAAATTTTTTAAATACAATAGAAACACAACTCCATCTAAGTATTAAAAATAATATGAAATATATGACAGATATTTGCCTTAGCAAAATGAACAAAGTCAAATTCATAACAGATTATTTTTAAAGCCTAATTACTTAAATGTTAAAATCACAAAGCAGCATACAGCTAACATTTCAAACACTTTTATTACTATTACTGGCATGAGTCCAAATCATGTAATTAGTAGTAATGCTTAAGTAAAACCAAACATGTGCTTTACTACATTGTGCACAAGTTGCCACAAATGTATATTCATACATACATACACACAAAGCAAGTTTTTCTTGCTTCATTGAGATTTTCTGAATTTAGGGTGATAAAGTTATAATGATGGGAGATACTTTTGCCTCAGTGTGTGTACTTGTGCTTAGTCTCTCAGTTGTGTCTGATTCTTTGCAACCACATGGATTATAGCCTGTTAGGTTCCTCTGTCCAGGGGGATTCTCCAGGCAAGAATACTGGAGTGGTTTGCCATGCCCTCCCAAAGGGGAGCTTCCTAATACAGGGAGTGAACCTAGACAGGTGGATTCTTTACTGTCTGAGCCACTTGGAATACACACACAAAACAAGTTATTTTTTTCTTGCTGAACTGAGGTTTTCTGAATTTAGGGAGACAACTCTATAATGATGGGAGATATTTTTGCCTCAATAGACCCAGTGCTAATGAAATCACATTTTTATTACAGTGACTAGTATATCAGTTGTAAAGAAAGGTTGCACAATTTTATTTACTTTATTTATGACATATAGGATATTACATATATTTTTGAGTGCCTAGACTATGGTAGGCAATGGAGCTAGGTCATGAACCAAACACACATGATCACTACCCTCAGAGAGTTAATAGTCTTAAATCGACCAGACTGAAAATGAAAATCTGTATCACTGGATCAAAATCAAGGGCTTAGCAGGGTCACCCACCTTTTTCTAGAAGCTTATGAGGAGACTCCTTTCCTTGACCTTTCAGCTTCTAATGGCTGCCAGCATTCCTTGGCTTGTGTTCACATCACTCTAACCTCTACATTCATCCTCACCTTATAGCCTTCTCTTTGCATACCATCAAACCTTCCTTTCTGTCCCTCTTAGGATAATGTGATTTCATTTAGTATTTATCCTCATCAGTTCAGTTCAGTCGCTCAGTCATGTCGGACTCTTTGTGACTCCATAGACTGCAGCACACTAGGCTTCCCTGTCCATCACCAATTCCCAGAGTTTACTCAAACTCATGTCCATTGAGTCAGTGATGCCATCCAGCCATCTCATCCTCTGTCGTCCCCTTCTCCTCCTGCCTTCAATCTTTCCTAGCATCAGGGTCTTTTCAAATGAGTCAGTTCTTTGCATCAGGTGGCCAAAGTATTGGAGTTTCAGCTTCAGCATCAGTCCTTCCAATGAATGTTCAGGACTGATTTGTAGTTCATGGGGTCACAAAGAGTCAGACATGATTGAACAAATGAACTGAACTGAACACAGTCAAAGGCTTTGGCATAGTCAATGAAACAGAAGTAGATGTTTTTCTGGAGGTCTCTTGCTTTTTTGATGATCCAGCAGATGTTGACAATTTGATCTCTGGTTCCTCTGCCTTTTCTAAAACCAGCTTGAACATCTGGAAGTTCACATTTCAAATACTGTTGAAGCCTGGCTTGGAGAATATTGAGCATTACTTTGCTAGCGTGTGAGATGAGTGCAGTTGTGTGGTAGTTTGAGCATTCTTTAGCATTGCCTTTCTTTGGGATTGGAATGAAAACTGACCTTTTCCAGTCCTGTGGCCACTGCTGACTTTTTCAAATTTGCTGGCATATTGAGTGCAGCACTTTCACAGCATCATCTTTTAGGATTTGAAATAACTCAACTGGAATTTCATCACCCTCACTAGTTTTGTTCATAGTGATGCTTCCTACGGACCACTTGACTTTGCATTCCAGGATGTCTGGCTCTAGGTGAGTGATCATACCATCGTGATTATCTGGTTCGTGAAGATCTTTTTTGTATAGTTCTTCTGTGGATTCTTGCCGCCTCTTCTTAATATCTTCTGCTTCTGTTAGGTCAATACCATTTCTGTCCTTTATTTTGCCCATCTTTGCATAAAATTTTCCCTTAGTATCCCTAATTTTCTTAAAGAGATCTCTAGCCTTTCCCATTCTATTGTTTTCCTCTATTTCTTTACACTGATCACTAAGGAAGGCTTATCCTCTCTCTCCTTGCTATTCTTTGGAACTTGGCATTTAAATGGGTATAGCTTTCCTTTTCTCCTTTTCTTTACACTTCTCTTCTTTTTATAGCTCTTTGTAAGGTAAGGCCTCCTCAGGCAGCCATCTTGCATTTTTGCATTTCTTTTTCTTGGGGATGGTCTTGATTCCTGTCTCCCATACAACATCATGAATCTCCATCCATAGTTCTTCAGGCACTCTATCAGATCTAATCCCTTAAATCTATTTGTCACTTCCACTGTATAATCATAAGGGATATGATTTAGGTCATATCTGAATGGTCTAGTGGTTTTCCCTACTTTCTTCAATTTAAGTCTGAAATTGACAGTAAGGAGTTCATGATCTGAGCCATAGTCAGCTCCCGGTCTTGTTTTTGCTGACTGTATAGAGCTTTTCCATCTTTAGCTGCAAAGAATATAATCAATCTGATTTCAGTATTGACCACCTGATGATGTCCATGTGTAGAGTCTTCTCTTATGTTGTTGGAAGAGGGTGTTTGCTATGACCAGTGTGTTCTCTTGGCAGAACTCTATTAGCCTTTGCCCTGCTTCATTCCGTACTCCAAGGCCAAATCTGCCTGATACTCCAGGTGTTTCTTGACTTCCTACTTTTGCATTCCAGTCCCCTATAATGAAAAGGACATCTTTTTGGGTGTTAGTTCTAGAAGGTCTTGAAGGTTTTCATAGAACCGTTCAACTTCAGCTTCTTCAGCATTACTGTTCAGCACATAGACTTGGATTACTGTGATATTGTATAGTTTGCCTTGAAAACAAACAGAGATCATTCTATCATTTTTGAGATTGCATCCAAGTACTGCATTTTGGACTCTTATGTTGACTATATGGCTACTCTATTTCTTCTAAGGGATTCTTGCCCACAGTAGTAGATATAATGGCCATCTGAGATAAATCCACCCATTCCAGTCCATAGTTCACTGATTCCTAAAATGTCAACATTCACTCTTGCCATCTCCTGTTTGAACACTTCCAGTTTGCCTTGATTCACGGAACTAACATTCCAGTTTCCTATGCAATATTGCTCTTTACAGCATCGGACTTTACTTCCATCACCTGTCACATCCACAACTGGGTGTTGTTTTGCTTTGGCTCCATCCCTTCATTCTTTCTGGAGTTATTTCTACACTGATCTTCAGTAGCATGTGGGGCACCTACCAACCTGGGGAGTTCATCTTTCAGTGTCCTATCTTTTTGCCTTTTCATACTGTTCATTGGGTTCTCAAGGCAAGAATACCAAAATGGTTTGCCATTCCCTTTTCTAGTGGACCACAGTTTGTCAGAAGCCTCCACCATGACCCTCATAATCCTGGATAATCTCCCCATTTCAAGACTCTCATCTTAATCACATTTATAAAGACTCTGTTTCCATATAAGGTAATATGTTCCAGGGATTAAACCTGAAGGGAGAGGGATGATGAGGCAAGAGAAGTGATGGCACCATTCACCTATAACACCAGTCTTCAATATTTGCATCTTCATATATTTCTTCTGCTTTAGTGTTCATTTCTAAAACGTTACTTCTTTTGTTTCTAATTTTACCTAAATTATTTTTCCTCTTTCTGAGGCTTTCAAATTCAGATTTATGTTGTTCTTTAATGTTTTTAATTGTTTTCTTAATATCTTTTGGCTCATTTTAAGATATTACAGTTTTGATCTGCATTTTGAATAAATCTTTCTCACAGACTTTAATTTCTTAGAAATATTCTTTTTTTCCTTATACTCATTTTTTGTATGGCAACTGTACCTGGGATTTGATAATTTTTCTGTATTTCATTTTTGTGTAAATTTCATTTTCCTTCACTCAGTAGATTTCATTCAGATTTTTTCTAACGTCACAAAGCCCTCTCTTCTCTTGCTTTTTATAGTGTTAAAAATATGGCACCTTGTTTTCTGAGATTCTCTGATACTTTTGCCTTCTCTGTCTTCTAGTTGTATCTCCTTTTTTACTTGGATCTCTGTCAGTTTACATCCCAGTAGTATTTTCCCCTCAGGGTAGAGTCCTGTCTTGAAAAAGAACCCTAGCATATCCATTTGAAAAGTTCCTGGGGCTATACTGTTCCACATCCTGCAGACCTGAACACAAATCCCTTAACACTCACTTTACAGAGCTTAACACTCATTCCCAGATGCAGCTGCTGTCCTAAAGTCCCCCTACTTCACTTTCAAGTTGACTCTGGGCTGCCAGACTCTCAGACAACTATACACCACAAGCCTGGGGGCAGCCAGCCTCAGACCAGACCCAGCACACTTCTGTTTCCATTTTTCCCCTCTATTGCCCACAGCCTGGATTGAGCCCCTGAGCCCACAGGATTTTGTATTGTAAGAACTAAAACTCTCTGAATTAATGTAGCGTTGGTGCGCTGGGCTCCATCCTCCTCAAAGCTCAGCCACCACCAGCTTTGAAAGCATGGAAAGTGAAAGTGTTAGTCACTCAGTTATGTCCAACTTTTGTGACCCCATGGACTGTAGACCCACAGGCTCCTATGTCCATGGGATTCTCCAGGCAAGAATATTGGAATGGGTTGCCATTTCCTTCACCAGGGATTCTCCCCAACCCAGGAATTTAACCCAGGTCTCCTGCATCGCAGGCCTATTCTTTACTGACTGAGCTATGCATACCACTAGCCAAATAGATGTTGAACTTGAACTGCCCTCTACTCTATTATGGCCTTCAGTTCTCTGCACTCTAATTGTGCATACATATGAAAGCCCAGGCTAGGAAAGAAAGAAATGAGACTCCAAAAGACAGAAAAAACAAAACAACTTTCTTCCACCAAAAAAAAAAAAATGCCTCCCTCTACTTTTCCTTACACAGATGTTAAAAACAGCTGTCTGGTAGCTGTTGGTACTTTGCTCCAACTCATTTTGGGAGTTGAAGGGATACATGTTTGGTTGAAAATATTGTCCATGGATTTTGGGTTTGCTTCCTGGTGGCTCTTTTGAACTGTGGTGTTGGAGAATACTCTTGAGAGTCCCTTGGACTGCAAGGAGATCCAATCAGTCAATGCTAAAGAAAATAAGTCCTGAATATTCACTGGAAGGACTGATGCTGAAGCTGAAACTCCAACACTTTGGCCACCTGATGTGAAGAACTGACTCTTTTGAAAGACCCTGATGCTGGGAAAGATTGAAGGCAAGAGGAGAAAGGGACAACAGAGGATGAGATGGTTAGATGGCATCACCGACTCAATGGACATGAGTTTGAGCAAGCTCCAGGAGTTGGTGATGCACAGGGAAGCCTGGCGTGCTACAATCCATGGGGTCACAAAGAGTCAGACATGAATGAACAACTGAACAACTGAACTTCTGGTGGCTCTGTTTTTATGCAAGGATTTCCAAGATCCAAAACATATGCTGTCACTGCTACTACATTTTCCCCAAAACTGTCTTTAGTTTAATATTTTTAAAAAATTTTGTTTAAAGACATGAATATGGAATCTGTTCCTCATTTGTAATCCCATTGTGCAGTATCCATCTAATCAAAAATTAAAGAAAACTGTACCATGATATCTAGAAAAAGTGGGAGGCACTAGGATTGTTGAGTTACATCCCCAGAGACAATAGAGCATACACCCAGGCCAGTAATTGATCTATCTTATTAATCAAGTCCATCTTTCAGCTTATGGGTAAGGAATGATGTTGGAGGTCAGAGTATTAGGGTCCTAGGGTTAAAGGGCATAAACTGCACAGTGAGAAAGATTAAGGATATTATAATTAAAGTTGGCACCATTAAATTTATCTTCTTTAATTTCTTTGAGCACTTCAATAAGTGACATAGTAAAAAAAATTATCAAGACTCCTAATAATCTGCGTTAAACATTTTAAAATAATAATTAGTATTTTAATGTGTAACACTTCAACTGAACATAGCTATTCATAATCATCTAGGAAGACATGAATCATTTAAAGACACTAAAATGAATATAAATTTTTTACTGAGTATAACTACAGTAAAAAAAGAAAAAACACAATGAAGATATTAATATTGGTATAAATACTCTAGAAAGTTTAAAGGAAAAAGATATGATAGAAAGAGAATAGCATAGCTTTATGGGAAATCAATAATCTACTACCTCTATGCATCTGATGGAGAAGGCAAGGGCAAGCCACTCCAGTACTGTTGCCTAGAGGATCCCATGGATGGAGGAGCCTGGTAGGCTGCAGTCCTTGGGGTCGCTGGGGGTCGGACACGACTGAGCGACTTCACTTTCACTTTTCACTCTCACACATTGGAGAAGGAAATGGCAACCCACTCCAGTGTTCTTGCCTGGAGAGTCCCAGGGACGGGGGAGCCTGGTGGGCTTCCGTCTATGGGGTCACACAGAGTCGGACACGACTGGGGTGGCTCAGCAGCAGCAGCAGCTATGCATCTGATTGTCTTTACTGATAAAATTAGGGGAAAAGAATTTGTAATAACTGCATATTAAGTGCAGGGAGTATTTTTATTTCCTCCAATTAAGGATATAAATCTGAAACTACAGCCATGATTGAGATCTCCAACTGTAACAATCAACCATCATTCTCTAACACCTACCTAGTTTTGCACCCAACAAGAGTTAAACATTCACCTTTCAGGTGCTTGTTGGTACATTTAAGCTCTTAATCCCCACAAAGATGCAGTGTTAGTTCACTATCTTGGGGTTAAAGGGGTAGGAAAAAATAGAAGGCAAATTCACGGATTTATTTGAAATTTCCAAACCGAATGGCCTTTATTTCATGAATCGTGAAACTAATTTCGGGGTTCTTCCAATGACTTATATTAATTCTTGCTCTACATTCTTAGGATGATTCTGTGATAGCATTAAACCCAGTGTAGGATGGAATCCTACTGCAATGCAGGAGACCTTGGTTTGATTCTTGGGTCAGGAAGATACTCTGGAGAAGGGATAGGCTACCCACTCCAGTATTCTTGGGCTTCTCTGGTGGCTCAGATGGTAAAGATTCTGCCTGCAATATGGGACACCTGGGTTTGATCCCAGGGTTGGGAAGATCCCCTAGAGGATGGTTTGGCAACCCACTCCAGTATTCTTTCCTGGAGAATCCCCATGGACAGAGGAGCATGGTGAACTACAGTCCATGGGGTTGCAAAAGTTGGACACGACTGAGGGACTAAGCACAGAATGGATTCAGTCTAAAACTTCATTTATCATTTGACCTACAGATTCACCATTCTGACTGGTGAAACATATAGAATTTGTTTTCAACAAATAATACTATTAGTTCAGTTCAGTCACTCAGTCATGTCCGACTCTTTGTGTCCCCATGAATCACAGCACACCAGGCCTCCCTGTCCATCACCAACTCCCGGAGTTCACTCAAACTCATGTCCATCCAGTCGGTGATGCCATCCAGCCATCTCATCCTCTGTCGTCCCCTTCTCCTCCCACGCCCAATCCCTCCCAGCATCAGAGTCTTTTCCAGCGAGTCAACCCTTGGCATGAGGTGGCCAAAGTATTGGGTTTTCAGCTTTAGCATCAGTCCTTCCAATGAACACCCAGGATTGATCTCCTCTAGAATGGACTGGTTGGATTTCCTTGCAGTCCAAGGGACTCTCAAGAGTCTTCTCCAACACCACAGTTCAAAAAGCATCAATTCTTCGGTGCTCAGCTTTCTTCACAATCCAACTCTCACATCCATACATGACTACTGGAAAAACCATAGCCTTGACTAGATGAACCTTTGTTGGCAAAGTAGTGTCTCTGATTTTTAATATACTATCAAGGTTGGTCATAACTTTCCTTCCAAGGAATAAGCGTCTTTTAATTTCATGGCTGCAATCACCATCTGCAGTGATTTTGAAGCCCAAAAAAATAAAGTCTGACACTGTTTCCACTGTTTCCCCGTCTATTTCCCATGAAGTGATGGGACCAGATGCCATGATCTTAGTTTTCTGAATGTTGAGCTTTAAGGCAACTTTTTCACTCTCCTCTTTCACTTTCATCATGAGACTTTTTAGTTCCTCTTCACTTTCTGCCATAAGGGTGTTGTCATCTGCATATCTGAGGTTATTGATATTTCTCCCAGTAATCTTGATTCCAGCTTGTGCTTCCTCCAGCCCGGAATTCCTCATGATGTACTCTGCATATAAGTTAAATAAGCAGGGTGACAATATACAGCCTTGACATACTCCTTTTCCTATTTGGAACCAGTCTGTTGTTCCATGTCCAGTTCTAACTTTTACTTCCTGATCTGCATACAGGTTTCTCAAGAGGCAGGTCAGGTGGTCTGGTATTCCCATCTCTTTCAGAATTTTCCACGGTTTATTGTGAGCCACACAGTCAAAGGTTTTGGCATAGTCAATAAAGCAGAAATAGATGTTTTTCTGGAACTCTCTTGATGTTGGCAATTTGATCTCTGGTTCCTCTGCCTTTTCTAAAACCAGCTTGAACATCTGGAAGTTCACAGTTCATATATTGCTGAAGCCTGGCTTGGAGAATTTTGAGCATCACTTTACTAGTTCAGATCTAATTTAATCTAATCTTGAGAAAACTGTATGCAGGTCAGGAAGCAATAGTTAAAACTGGACATGGAACAACAGACTGGTTCCAAATAGGAAAAGGAGTACGTTAAGGCTGTATATTGTCACCCTGCTTATTTAACTTATATGCAGAGTACATCATGAGGAATGCCGGGCTGGAGGAAGCACAGGCTGGAATCAAGATTCCTGGGAGAAAT
This sequence comes from Moschus berezovskii, assembly GCF_049115385.1. Classification (NCBI taxonomy): domain Eukaryota; kingdom Metazoa; phylum Chordata; class Mammalia; order Artiodactyla; family Moschidae; genus Moschus; species Moschus berezovskii. The sequence goes on along the minus strand of NC_142480.1, from coordinate 16,051,732 downwards.
ATCAATAGCCTCAGATATGCAGATGATAACACCCTTATGGCAGAAAGTGAAGAGGAACTAAAAAGTCTCATGATGAAAGTGAAAGAGGAGAGTGAAAAGGTTGACTTGAAGCTCAATATTCAGAAAACAAAGATCATGGCATCTGGTCCCATCACTTCATGGGAAATAGATGGAAAAACAGTGGAAACAGTGTCAGACTTTATTTTTTTGGGCTCCAAAATCACTGCAGATGCTGATTGCAGCCATGAAATTAAAAGACGCTTACTCCTTGGAAGGAAAGTTATGACCAACCTTGATAGTATATTAAAAAGCAGAGACATTACTTTGCCAACCAAGGTCCGTCTAGTCAAGGCTATGGTTTTTCCCGTGGTCATGTATGGATGTGAGAGCTGGACTATAAGGAAGGCTGAGCGCTGAGGAGTTGATGCTTTTAACTGTGGTGTTGGAGAAGACTCTTGAGAGTCCCTTGGACTGCAAGGAGATACACCCAGTCCATCCTAAAGGAAATCAGACCTGAATATTCATTGCAAGGACCAATGCTGTAGCTGAAGCTCTTATACTCTGGCCACCTAAAGCAAAGAGCTGACTCATTTTAAAAGACCCTGATGCTGGGAAAGATTGAAAGCAGGAGGAGAAGGGGATGACAGAGGATGCGATGGTTGGATGCCATCACTGACTCAATGGACATGAGTTTGAGTGAACTCTGGGAGTTGGTCATGGACAGGAAGGCCTGGCTGCTGCAGTCCCTGGTGTCACAAAGAGTAGGACACAACTGAGTGACTGAACTAAACTGAGCCACCAGGGAAGCCCTGGGATTGACACATACACACTATTAAATATAAAATAGATAACTAATAAGGACTTACTATACAGCCCAGGGAACTCTACTTAATACTCTATAATAACCTATATGGGAAAAGAATCTAAAAAAAAGAGTGGATACACGTATATGTATAACTGATTCACTTTGTGGTACACCTGAAACTAATACTACTTTCTAGATCAACTATATCCCAACTAAAAAATAATAATAATAACTCCCTGCCAGTTACAAGGAAGGTGGTTAATGGATAGTTTCTAGTAATCAGCACCCTCAAATCCACTTCACTTTTTAAGCTAATGGCATTCTTTCTTTAGGTTGGTCTCTGCCAGTGACTGAGCAAGACTCCAGTACAAGGTCAAGCCTTATATGGCAAGACTCATTTAGGGAGCAAATATTGATCCATAGTAAACTGTTGAGGTGGTGGGGTGGGGAGGCACTTTTAGATTCCATTGTCCTTCTCTGCCAAATCCTATTCCGTCCCTTTTTCTTTCAAAGATGTTTCTACCCCTAAACCTAAGCATTCTTAACTCTATTTCATCAAGAACCCAACCCATACAAAGACCATAAGAACTGGTTTCTATTTTAATTTAAATATAATAGGGAATCATTGACAGTGATATGATATCTTGTGTAGAGGACAGATTTTAAGAGGGAAAGAGTAAAAGAAGACCACTTAGTGGGCTATTGAATTGGCCTGACAAAATAACAATGTAGGCTTAGATTTGGGCAAAAGAGATGGAGAGAACTATTCACATTACGTTTATAATTTGAAGCTAAAATCAACAGGACTTGCTATAGGTTTGGATGTGAAGGTCAAGGAAAATGTGGTAACACAGCTGACTCCTAGATTTTTGTCTTGAGACACTGGGTGAATTATGAGACCAAAAGCAAACAAACAAAAAATGATAGGACCTTGAAAGGCAGGGGAACTCAAGAGTTCTATTTTGACATGTAAATTTTTAATGCCTATTAGATACCGAAGAAATGATGTTCATGTGCCTTGAGATGAGCTTCAAAATTTGAATAAAGACCCAAAGCATCTAGGGCCCTAAGACAAAGCAGGGACAGAAACTCACCACCCAAATTCATCTATGAGAGACAAGTACTATAAGATACCACTTATGTGTAGAATCTTAAAAAAAGAGTTCAAATGAACCTATCTACAAAACAAAAATTTGGGTTACTCTTAGATAAATACATATGTAGAAACAGCAATATAAAATGGAGCTTGTTTATAAGTTGTTTTCTGGATTATTCTTCCTTCTAGTATGAAACCAGCATTTGAGCATTTTTTACTAGCATTTAATATGATATTTGAAAATTATTCCTTCAATCATGTTTAACTCTCCATTGACACACTTTTGACAAGACAAGCGTAATCGTGAAAAGTTTCCTTTACAGTATGTTATAAGATGTATAAATCAATTTAAATTTGGATGATCCCCCATTAGGGAACAAGTGGCTTATAGTTTTTTCATCTGAATGGCATTAATGATAGTTTCTACATTTCAATCACTAAAAGGGGCTTCCATTTAATTCCAGACAATTCTACCTAATAACATGTAAACATGTACTATATTATTATATATGTACAATATACATACACACATGAAATGAATAAAGGACCAAAAGAGAAAAAAAAATTTTTAATTAATACTAGTACTTTCCCTGGTGGACCAGCGGTTATCATCTTGTAATACAGGGGAAACGGGTTCCATCCCTGGTCAGGAAATGAAGATTCCACAAGCCAAGGAGCAACTAAGTCCATGCATTGAAACTACTGAGCCTGCACCACTCCACAACTAGAGAGTCCATGTATAACAACAAAAGATCCTACATGATGTACCAAAGATCCCACGTGCTGCAACTAAGACCCCATGCAGCCAAATAAATAAATAATAAACAAAATGAGATTAATGCTGAAAATTACATTCTAGCACAAAAAAATAATGGCAGGTATTTTAAGAACTTAAAATGGATATTAAAATTTTAGCTTAATTAGTTATGAGATTTTTCATTGTTAATTACACTTAATGACTATAATTGACTTTAAGAATAAGACAAACTTAAAGTCGGTGATGGACAGGGAGGCCTGGCGTGCTGTGATTCATGGGGTCGCGGAGAGTCGGACACGACTGAGCGACTGAACTGAACTGAACTGAACTGAACACTTCTTTTATTCCTAAATATTTGAATGCCTACTCTATTTCAAGTACTATTAATGGATATAAAACACAATTCTTGCCTGCTGTAATAGATCTCAGTCAAGTGGGAAGATACAACATTATATATTTATATAATTATTTCTCATTGAAATTAAAATATTTCTATAGGGGAAAAACATAGAGTACTAATCTATTTTTGGGTGTGTGTGTGTATGTGATGATGATTTCTCTTTCCCCTTTCTCTGATTTAGCAGGGATTGTAAGAAGGATTAAGAGGTAGAAGTGATATTGAATGAGTCCTCAGTGGCCTATTCATAACTTTTTGGGATACATATATATATGTGTCTATCACTGTGTTTGAAAAAAATTAAAAAGAAGATGAAATAGATTTCCCTTATAAAAGGAAATAATTCAAAGAATATTCGATAACAGAATGGAAGGAAAGTCTCAAGATCTTGTTCTTAATCACTTAATCACTTATTGAAACTGTGTGTGTTTTCTAAGGCAAAAATGAAAGTACCATGCACTGAGTGTCTTTAACAACAGAAATTTATTGTCTCGTGGTTCTGTGGGGGGCTAGAAGTTGAAGATCAAGGTTGCAGCAGGGTAAGAAAGAGAATGTGTTCCATGTCTCTCTTCTAGATTCTGGTGGCTTGCTGGCAATCACTTTATGATTTTTTGGCTTCTGCTGCATCACCCCAATCTCTGCCTTCATCTTCACAAGCCTGTTTGTGTGCATATCTGTGTTCAAATTTCTCCTTTTTAATAAAAACACTAATTATACTGGAGTAGGGGGTCTACTCTACTCCCATACGACCTCATTTTAACTAATTACTTCTGCAATGACCCTTTTTCTGAATTAGGCCATATTCCTAGGTATATTCTGTTTTTTCTTCTGTTTATTGCCATGCCCTGGGCTCTGTCCCCCTGGGATTCTCCATTCTTGATAAAATCTGAGTCATTTTGATTGCAGGCCCTTGTAACCAAGCAGGACGCTATGGGGGAGCAGGAAACTTTTTGGGCCTTCCCAGCAGAGACCCCTTGCCCATGTTCTCTGCTGTAGCTCCTCTCTGCAGTACCTAGACAATAGAATCTGATGCACATTTCCTGAGTTAACAGATGTTAAAACCTCAACCAAATATAACACAGTATCTACTTGATGACCAAGAACACAGTAGCCCCCAGACCTCCTGGAGCCTAAGGATTGATAACAATAACCCCTGTGACACCACCCTGTTACCTCACCATCAACCAATCAGAGCATTGTGCACAAGCTAATCACATACCCTAGGGGCTCCCCTTCCTCAGCTTGCCTTTAAAAATGCTTTGCTGAAACTCATCAGTGAATTCTGACTTTTTGAGCACTAGCTGCCCTAGCCTCCCATTCTGGTGCCCGACAATAAACACTGCACTTTCCTTCACCACAACCTCGTGTCAGAAGATTGGCTTTATGTGTGTGGGTAATTAGACCTAAGTTTGGTTCAGTAACACTTTCACCAGGATTTCAGGCCTAGAGAGTCACAAAGTACTTTTACAATAGATTATTCTTCATCAGCTTGTTGTTCCAGGCCTCTCTGGGTGCATATGTAGGATATGGGGCAAATTTAATCAGAGTTCTATTATTCAAAGTCTTTTTATTCTTTCCTTATCAACAGGGATCACAAAATCAAATTTAAACTAGTGCAGTCAATGGAAATATAGTTGCTATAGAAAGTAATAAACCTATAGAAAACTGAAATACACCTGCCCTATCTTAAGTCCAGTTCAGTTCAGTTCAGTCGCTCAGTCGTGTCCGACTCTCCGCGACCCCATGAATCACAGCACACCAGGCCTCCCTGTCCATCACCAACTCCCGGAGTACACTCAAACTCATGTCCACAGAGTCGGTGATGCCATCCAGCCATCTCATTCTCGGTCGTCCCCTTCTCCTCCCACCCCCAACCTTTCCCAGCATCAGAGTCTTTTTCAGTGAGTCAACTCGTCGCATGAGGTGGCCAAAGTATTGCAGTTTCAGCTTTAGCATCAGTCCCTCTAATGAACACCCAGGATTGATCTCCTTTAGAATGGACTGGTTGGATCTCCTTGCAGTATAAGGTACTCTCAAGAGTCTTCTCCAACACCACAGTTCAAAAGCATCGATTCTTCAGCAATCAGCTTTCTTCACAGTCCAACTTTCACATCCATACACGACCATGGGAAAAACCATTGCCTTGACTAGACGGACCTTGGTTGGCAAAGTAATGTCTCTGCTTTTTAATATACTATCAAGGTTGGTCATAACTTTCCTTCCAAGGAGCAAGCGTCTTTTAATTTCATGGCTGCAGTCAGCATCTGCAGTAGACAGCAGCAAATTGTTGCCACATAGGAATATGAGCTCAGTGTTGTCAGATCTTTTAAAAGAAGGGTAGGAATAAAAGTTTTTCTGTAGGTTTCTTGGCATATAAATCAGCTGTTTTAAAAACACTGTGTGGGCCAAAACTATGAGGGCCAAACAAAGCATGTCAACACGCCAGATCTAGACTGTGGGTTCCCAGATTGCAACCTCTCTTCTGAATAATACACAGGGATTCCTGGCCAATTTGTCTTTTAGCACAGGCCAATTGTGAATTCAGGTTTTTACTATTCAACCCAGAAATCATTAGAATCACAGCTCAAGTCCTGGCTAATCTATTAAATTCATAAACCCAAAAAAGTATAGCTATATAAATAAATAAAATTTCATTCAATTGTGCAACACCTGCCTTAATTGACAACATACCCTCTAAACCAACTCTATCAATTTTTTCAGATTTTTGATTCATCAGATTGGCAAATTTTTCAAGTTTGCCTCTGTGTAACCTTTTATTCCCTCCTCTGACTTTTACACATCAATGTCCTGGCAATGTGAAGTTTGGATTTTGGCTGTTTATAAGCAACAGAACAGTATGGGCATAAAGGGAATTGTTAGCTTCCCCCACTTAGCAGAGGAGGATTTTTTTTCCATCAAATAACATGCCATTAGGGAGTTTTAGATGACTTCTAATTTTTGATACACTCCATATCCAAATCCCCTAGGAAGATATATACATACATACATACATATATATATATATATATATATATATATATATACTGCATAGTGAAATCTCTATGTGTTATTGATTAGTTCCCTAACATTCACACAAGAGTTATTAAAGCTGGAAGTCTGGACTACCATTTTGATAAGCCTGAGAAAGGAAAAGCCTGGGGTTATGGATCCATAAATGGTTTGTTTGTTTATTTGTTTGCTTATATTTCAGTTACTCCTTTAACTGCTCTAGGTATTGGACATATAGCAGTAAATAAAATAATCAAAAATCACTGCTCTTATGGCATGTGGCACAGACAGCTAGGAATTCACCAAACATTCAGGCTCTTCATTGCCATTGGAGCATAGCTGCCCAACCAGGGGCTACATTCCCCACATGCTATCATCCAGATGTGCTCATCTTACTGGGTATCTTCACTGAAATTGGAATGCAAGTGAAGTCATTCATTTCTGTGCTCTGGCCTTTAAGAAACAGGAATGGTCTCCAGGACGGCCTTAGATAATGACACTAGAAGTGGCAGGGCCTTGAGAACTTGGGTCACTGAGTCAATAGCTGCAGCAAGGAGCCCTCTTGAATCACTGATCATCAAAATCACTGAACACCTACATGAGCCAAACATAAGGTGTGTTACGTGAGCCTACTGAGATCTGGGGGCTTGTGTGTTGGAACAGTTATTGTTACTCTAGCTAACACATAGGGCTTATGCTTAACTGGGAAGGGCTGATGAAAACAAAATAAAGCATCTCTTGTATAATGAAAAGATTAAAGTACTAAGACAAAAATATCCCGTGAAAGGCCATTGCAGGCTGAAGCAATGCCAAGTAGAAAAGTCTCAATTTCAAGCAAGCCAACATACATAAGGAAGAGCTGAAGACCTAAAGGGCTATGAAAGAAGTAGAAGTTAGAGATGATGAAATAGAGGCAATTTTAAATGAGAATAAATAAGGTAGGGTCCTGTGGATTACTATGAGCACTGGGACTTTTACCCAGAATGGAATGGGAAACTTGGGAAGATTTTGAGCATGACCCACCTTGAGTTTCACTGCATTTTCTCTGGCTATTTCATAGGTTAAAGGTAGATGAAGGGAAATAAATTAAGAGATCCTGGGTGAGTGATAATTATGATTTTGATCAGGATAAAATATATAAGACATAGATATATATATAAGATGGAGATATAAGGATTTGTGTCCTAGGTATATATTAAAGGTAGAGCCCTGGTGTGCTGTGATTCATGGGGTCACAAAGAGTCGGTCACGACTGAGCAACTGAACTGAACTGAACTGAACTGAAGATATCAAGGGTGTATAGGGAAAAGAGACATTAAAGATGATATCAAGGTTTTGTCCTGAGAAACTAGAACAGTGAATTTGCCATTTACTGCATTAGAGAATTCTGAGAACTCAGTTCTGGACGTGTTCAGTTTATGCATGTCACATATTTGAGTTGAGGGGACAAGTAGTCAGGTGGTTATGTGAGGCTGGAGGTCAGAGAAGAGATTTGTGCTGAAAGTATTCATTTGGGAGTTGGCAGCTTATATTTAAAGTACTGAATCTTGATGAGAATTCTAAAGAAGGGAGTTTAAATAGAGAAGAGAAGACAAGTAGCAAGCCTTGCGCAATCCCATATTGGAGGTCAAGGAGACGAGAAGGACTCAGCAAAAAGCAATGAAAAGGAAAAGACAAAGAACTGGGGGAAAACCAGACACCATCATGGAAGCCTGGTGGCTCAGAGGTTAAAGCCTCTGCCTCCAATGCGGGAGACCCGGGTTCGATCCCTGGGTCGGGAAGATCCCCTGGAGAAGGAAATGGTAACCCACTCCAGTATTCTTGCCTGGAGAATCCCATGGACGGAGAAGCCTGGTAGGCTACAGTCCACGGGGTCGCAAAGAGTCGGACACGACTGAGCGACTGAACGGAATGGAACGGAACGGCTAAAGGACAAGAATTATCAACTGTGGCCAATGTTGCTAAAATTTCACAACTGAGAAGTGACTACCAGATTGAATAATGTCTGCTGGTAACCTTGATACAATTAACTTATTATGGGAAAAGGAGAGAAAGAAGTTAGAAACAGGAGTATACAATACTCTTTCCAAAAGTGTTACTCTGAAAGGAAAACAGAAGTGAGTAATAGTTGGAGGCAGAAACGAGCAAAGTGGTTTTAGATGGAAAGATAACAGTATGTTTATATGAGGAGGAGAATGACTATTTTCCTCAGCAGAGAGGAAAATAGTTATTGATGTTTCTATATATTTATAATAAAATTAACATGTACGTTTTATAAAATTTGTATAACACACATTTAAATATTACATTTAAAATTGAAAATATACTCACATGCAGCATATTTAATTGCTAATAAGAAGAGTTCAGCTGAGAGGAATATATTAAAGATAAAGGAGAGAAGAGAATACTTAATAGCTTAGTTTCTGAAAGGGCAAAAGAGTATCTAATCCACACTATGGAAACAAATATAAACCTGCCATGTTTACAGGAGAGAAGAAGGAAAGAACAAGTGACAGTCAATTAGAAGGAGAAGAGAGGAAGAGGAAAATGAAGGAGGCAATATCTCATGGTTTCTATTTCTTCTCTCTTCAGAGAAATATAAAAACCATCAACTGAGAGTGATGTGGGAAGGAAAGAGTGAGAGATTTTCATAAAGTACAGAATGTGTGAGATTTTATTTGGGTAAATAGAAAAGTGAAATAACTCAGAGTTGGCTAAGGGCCTGGTTGAGGTTGAAGTTATATAAAAATCATTTGTGCTGTTTAATTCAGCTCTGACTGTGTTGTAGGACAGAGAGTTGGATCCACTTAGGAATGGCAAAAGTATCTTAAAGACTCTTATAATCAGTGGCAAAGAATTTACTTGCCATTGCAGGAGACACAAGAGATGCTGTTTCGATCCCTGGGATGAGATTCCTGGAGGAGATCCCCTGGAGGAGGAAATGGCAACCCACTCTGGGGAATCCCATGGACGGAAGAGCCTGGCACTATAGTCTATAGGGTCACAAAGAGTCAGACACAACTGAACACCTGAGCACATTCTCATGCAAGTGTTTAATAAGATAAAATACATGTTGTGCCTAATACAGTATCCAGTTTATCATAGATATCCTGTAAGTGTTATCACTCAAGAATTCACTCTTGAAATAAATTCTTCAATTCCTAACTTACTAGAAGACTGTCAGGATAGTGGTCTATTGCAAATGATTAAAAAGACTTTAAGGACTACGTCATTTTTTAAACCTTGAATTTACTGTTTATAATTTTTAATTATTATAATTGTAAATCCTAAGAGGTTTTACAATAAATGAAATTCTAATTTATTTTACAATACATGAAAGAACAAGGAAGTCCATTGTTTTACAAGCTTCTACATCAGTGACAACAGCAAATATTTTTTGAGAACTGAATTAAATGAACCCAAGGACCCAATTTGGTCCAAAAGCCAGAATTTTCTTTTATGAAGCCAACAATATTCCAGGAAAAAATTAATAAGAAGAGCAATAGAGACAAAGAGAGAAGAGATAGAGAAGATATTTCTTATTTTCACTTTTATGAATTTTACTCAGGAAGCTAACACCTTTCACAGGGAAATGATATGGAAAATAAAACAATTTTAATACTACAGAGAATAGGTTGCTCTATCAAAATTTTAGTGAATACAAGCTCAGAATCCAAAGAAAAGCAAACCTGAAAATGTACTGTATGTCAGAGTCAATTTTTTTGTTGTTTTTTATGTGTGTCTGTGTGTGTGTGTTAGTCGCTCAGTCATATCCAACTCTTTGTGACCCCATGGACTATAGCCCACCAGGCTCCTCTGTCCATGGGATTCTCCAAGCAAGAATACTGGAGTGAACAGCCATTCCCTTCTCCAGGGGATCTTCTTGACCCAGGAATCAAACCCAGGTCTCCTGCACTGCAGGCAGATTCTTTACAGTCGTAGCCACCAATGTTATGCAAAGTAAAAGTGATGAGAATATTGTACACGAAGACATTTGGATATGGAGAAGTTAATAGTGAAACAGTTGTTAGAAGGAAGATTAGCAGCGGGTTAAACAAATGTTTAAGAAATAATCCTTCTGTAGGTAGTGATAAAAAGAAAACTCAAATTTTCTTGCCTTAAGCTATTTATTTTAGAGAGAGACAAAAACAAGGGCCTAAGAAGGAAACTTCAAGGAAAATTTGTTCTTTCATTTATTCAACCAATAATTACTGAGTACCAGTAACTAAAAGTGCCAGGTGCTGTTCTAGACACTGGGGAACCAAAGATGAATAAGATAATGTTCCAACTCTTACAAGATTTACATTTTAATTGAAGGAAGAGAGAGAATAAGTAACATAAATAAAGATAATTTCAAATAATGATAAGAGTTTTCATGGAAATAATATAAGATGATATGCTATAGAATATCTAGGAGGGTAACATATATTCTATAGCATATGAAACTCTTCATGGAGGAGGAGAAGGGGATGACAGAGGATGAGATGGTTGGATGGCATCACCGACTCAATGGATATGAGTTTGAGTAAACTCCAGGAGTTGGTGACTGGCAGGGAGGCCTGGTGTGCTGCAGTCTATGGGGTCACAGAGTTGGACACGACTGAACAACTGAACTGAACTGAACTGAGGAGGGTAATAGATTACCGCAAAGCATAGCAGTTGAAAACATTCCACATAGACTCTGTGGGTCAAGAATTTGGACCCAGATCAGATGGGTCCTCCAGCTTAGGGTCTCTAACTAGGCCCCAATCCAAGTGGCCTCCAAAGCAGCGACAATCTCCAGGTTCAAATGTGGTGGAATCTGATTCCAGGCTTACTCAGTGGTTGTTAGCAGGATTTAGTTCTCTTTGGGCTAGTAGACAGGATCTCAGTTTTTACCACAGTATGGCTCTTTCCATAGGGCAGCTCACAACATAGCAGCTGGCTTCATCAAAGTCAGACAAAGAGGGAGGAGTAGCAAGAAAGAGGGAGAGACAGAAGTCATTCTTTTACAGCCTTCCATCAGAAACATCTGACATTTTTGTCATATTTTATTTATTAGAAGCCAGTTCTAGGACAGCCTACACACAAATAGGAGGAATTACACAAGAATGTGAATCCCCGAAATCAGGATTCAATCACTGGGAACCATTTAGAACCAGTCTATCCCATAGGGAATCAGAAAGGCTGAAAAGGACATGAAATTGTGATACCATCAGAAAGAGAAATGCAGACCTGAATAATACTGGTGTGAACCCAAATTTAGCTAATCGCCTTCTAAGGAAGAAACTTTTGCATGGTATACAAAGATAGTTGAAAGAGAAAATATACTGCTCAGGTTTCTCCATTTTTTACACAGGCATGTTGTAGCATTGATATTTCCATTTTTGCTCAATATTTATTAAGCACTAATTACCTGTATAGTGAAAATATACTTATTATTTCAGAGATGACAATTTTCTTCTTCATCCCTTTCAATACCAGTTCCTATTCTTTTATCCAAACCTACCTTATGATTATGCAGTGGAAGTGAGAAATAGATTTAAGGGACTAGATCTGATTGATAGAGTGCCTGATGAACTCTGGACGGAGGTTCGTGACATTGTACAGGAGACAGGGGCCAAGACCATCCCCATGGAAAAGAAATGCAAAAGAGCGAAATGGCTGTCTGAGGAGGCCTTACAAATAGCTGTAAAAAGAAGAGAGGCGAAAAGCAAAGGAGAAAAGGAAAGATATAAGCATCTGAATGCAGAGTTCCAAAGAATAGCAAGGAGAGATAAGAAAGCCTTCCTCAGTGATCAATGCAAAGAAATAGAGGAAAACAACAGAATAGGAAAAACAAGAGACCTCTTCAAGAAAATTAGAGATTCCAAGGGAACTTTTCATGCAAAGATGGGCTCGATAAAGGACAGAAATGGTAGGGACCTAACAGAAGCAGAAGATATTAAGAAGAGGTGGCAGGAATACACAGAAGAACTGTACAAAAAAGATCTTCACGACCAAGATAGTCACGATAATGTGATCACTGACCTAGAGCCAGACATCTTGGAATGTGAAGTCAAGTGGGCCTTAGAAAGCATCACTAGGAACAAAGCTAGTGGAGGTGATGGAATTCCAGTTGAGCTATTTCAAGTCTTGAAAGATGATGCTGTGAAAGTGCTGCACTCAATATGCCAGCAGATTTGGAAAACTCAGCAGTGGCCACAGGACTGGAAGAGGTCAGTCTTCATTCCAATCCCAAAGAAAGGCAATGCCAAAGAATGCTCAAACTACCGCACAATTGCACTCATCTCACACGCTAGTAAAGTCATGCTCAAAATTCTCCAAGCCAGGCTTCAGCAGTATGTAAACCGTGAACTCCCAGATGTTCAAGCAGGTTTTAGAAAAGGCAGAGGCACCAGAGATCAAATTGCCAACATCCGCTGGATCATGGAGAAAGCAAGAGAGTTTCAGAAAAACATCTATTTCTGCTTCATTGACTATGCCAAAGCCTTTGACTGTGTGGATCACAATAAACTGTGGAACATTCTGAAAGAGATGGGAATCCCAGACCACCTGACCTGCCTCTTGAGAAACCTGTATGCAGGTCAGGAAGCAACAGTTAGAACCAGTCATGGAACAACAGACTGGTTCCAAATAGGAAAAGGTGTACGTCAAGGTTGTATATTGTCACCTTGCTTATTTAACTTATATGCAGAGTACATCATGAGGAACGCTGGGCTGGAAGAAGCACAAGCTGGAATCAAGATTGCTGGGAGAAATATCAATAACCTCAGATATGCAGATGACACTACCCTTATGGCAGAAAGTGAAGAGGAACTCAAAAGCCTCTTGGTGAAAGTGAAAGAGGAGAGTGAAAAGGTTGGCTTGAAGCTCAACATTCAGAAAACAAAGATCATGGCATCTGGTCCCATCACTTCATGGGAAATAGATGGAAAAACAGTGGAAACAGTGTCAGACTTTGTTTTTTTGGGCTCCAAAATCACTGCAGATGCTGATTGCAGCCATGAAATTAAAAGACGCTTGCTCCTTGGAAGGAAAGTTATGACCAACCTTGATAGTATATTAAAAAGCAGAGACATTACTTTGCCGACCAAGGTCCGTCTAGTCAAGGCAATGGTTTTTCCCGTGGTCATGTATGGATGTGAGAGTTGGACTGTGAAGAAAGCTGATCGCCGAAGAATCGATGCTTTTGAACTGTGGTGTTGGAGAAGACTCTTGAGAGTCCCTTATACTGCAAGGAGATCCAACCAGTCCATTCTAAAGGAGATCAATCCTGGATGTTCATTGGAGGGACTGATGCTAAAGCTGAAACTGCAATACTTTGGCCACCTCATGAGACGAGTTGACTCACTGGAAAAGACTCTGATGCTGGGAAAGGTTGGGGGCGGGAGGAGAAGGGGACGACGGAGAATGAGATGGCTGGATGGCATCACCGATTCTGTGGACATGAGTTTGAGTGAACTCCGGGAGTTGGTGATGGACAGGGAGGCCTGGCGTGCTGTGATTCATGGGGTCGCGGAGAGTCGGACACGACTGAGCGACTGAACTGAACTGACATGCACTTCTCCAAAAACAAAAACTTACTTGATTTGAAACTTTTTAGATTAGCTCTAGTTTAGCCAAACTAGGGTAATGCCAATGCTGCTGCTGCTGCTGCTAAGTCGCTTCAGTCGTGTCCGACTCTGTGCGACCCCATAGACGGCAGCCAACCAGGCTCCGCGGTCCCTGGGATTCTCCAGGCAAGAACACTGGAGTGGGTTGCCATTTCCCTCTCCAATGTGTGAAAGTGAAAAGTGAAAGTGAAGTCGCTCAGTCGTGTCCGACTAGTAGCGACCCCATGGACTGCAGCCCACCAGGCTCCTCTGTCCATGCGATTCTCCAGGCAAGAGCACTGGAGTGGCTTGCCATTGCCTTCTCCGAATCAAAAGGCTGCTGCTGCTGCTAAGTCACTTCAGTCGTGTCCGACTCTGTGTGACCCCATAGACGGAAGCCCACCAGGCTCCCCCATCCCTGGGATTCTCCAGGCAAGAACACTGGAGTGGGTTGCCATTTCCTTCTCCAATCAAAAGGCAAGTGAGCTTAAATGATTTAGAATGCCACAACATCAAAACACTAGAGTCTGCTAAATTCTAGAGTGTTGGCTTTGGGCAGATTATTTAACCTCACTGAGCCTCAGTTTTCTGGTATGTAAAACAGAAAGATAAAAATCATAACATTAATTCCAATTTCAACGGACAGATAAAGATTAACGATGTATGTGCTAGCAATTTGTAAACCATAATATACTGTACATTTTTAGAAAGTTTTAAAGTATTTAATCCAAAGAAATAAAAAAGTGATAAGCTTCTGAAATTATACAGGACTTTTTAAATATTCCACTCATTTCTCTTCTACATAGAAAAATGAGAACATACTGACCCAGTTTTCCTCAATTTGCAATATTCTTAAATGTTACATAAATTCTTTATCTGTAATTCATTGTTTATGCCATGAAGTGCCCACAAACACATAACAACTGGAAATTCTGAAAATTCTTAGAAGATACATTTGCTTACTAAACCACAGTAAAATCAAGCACCATAAAAGAGTTAACATAGGAATGAAAGCAAAGGAGAATATGATATGTGTTGGAAGAAAGAACTATATTAAAATGAGCTCATTTTTATCAGAAGAAAATGGTTCTTATTTTAAAATAGATGTGTGTCCTTTTACAATTACAGAAGCTGAAATATAACTGTAATCTACAACCATAAGGTAAGATTTCCATCTTTATATGACATGAAAAATGTGCCAAGCCAAGACTTTCCCATAAACAAAATTGCTTTCTTCAACTTACACTTTAATGCAAGATATCAATCATAGGGTGGATTTTATTACTCAGAATTTAGCTTTGTTTTTTGACAGATTGCTTGCAGTCAGCTTGAAGTACAATTGTATATCATCCCTATTATATACACATCTGAATTGCTGGACCCTTTTTTTTTTTTTTAAAAAGAGTATTATAAATGGGAAGAAATGTCTGGTGAGACAAAATTAGTTTGACATTGACCATTTTAACTGAATAGTGTGTTTTTGATAACATGTCATTATATATCTACAGTAGGTCTGAGGCTGCAGGCATCATATGACATCAGGGGACAGCAATGTCTCTATTCTATAAAGGACCTCTCTGTTTTGACATCTTTTCCCCCCTTTTACACACCTCCATTTATTAAATCATTCTCATTTTGAATAAAGAGACAGTGTTGATATCAATACAATGCACTGCCTAGACAATATAGTTATAGGATACATATTCATATACAGCAGCGAGACCACCAAAAGTATATATATATAGTAAAAAAAATTAATCTACTGTGGTCTATATGGAGAAATGAATGTAGTAAAAACTACAATGATGTAATTTGTGGCCAAGAGCTCTTACACGCTACAAGTTGTTCTAGTTTAAAGGAAGCTACAATGATCCATTTCATTCACAGCCACCGTGAATTTAGTATTCCTTGGGCACACAAATAAACAACAGCAAAATGTATTAAAATGAAGCTGTAGAGCTTTGAAATGAAGAGTTCACAGCTAAAATTGCCATAAAATTTCCAGTCTATTTCTAGGTAGGAGAAGTATAAAGAATTTCTAGTACTGTCCTTTAAAGGCCAAATGGAGATGGATACTTGCTGAAGTTGTGGCAGATATGCAATCCTACTGGATTCCAGCTACCCATGAATAAGCAGAATACTTAAAAAAACACCTTTTAACTTATTCGTGATGAAAAATGCATGCTGGTTTAAACTGCCTTAGAACTTTAAATGAGCCACTGCAGCACATTCAGCAGCATAGCCCAGTAGTCCTAAAACCACCAAAAGCTACAAAAAATACAAGTTTTAAAAAAAACTTTAACTGAGCCACTTATGAGGCTTTCCTTCTCCTCAACAAAGTGCTTAATTTACAGGGATGCTTTAGTTGTCACAATGCTGCTGTGATTTTTGTTATTGGAAAGAAAGGATAAAAGCCTGATCTCAAAGCAATCAAATTTAACTTGGGATAAGTGACTAAGAACCACCTTCAAATGCTTAGAAGTGGAGATACTTTCAGTTAACTCATCTCTATGTAATCCCTACTTAAACGTACTTATACAGATGAGTCTCATTTTCATGATTTGACTTTAATATTCTTTTAACAACCCCAAAATGAAATAAAAGAGCTGCTAAACACACTTCATTATTGTTTTGAGAAGTCTGGTCTAAACCCTTGCATTGTGAGGCATCATGGGCTTGGTGCCTGCATAATCAAGCGTTCAACTTTTCTTAAGGCCAAACTCTCAACTGTAACTTTCAGTTATGTAGAAATTTGGCTCTGAAGGACAGGTTCAGATTTCCAAAAGCTATCTTTCTTCCCCCTCCTCCAAGTAAAAGTCAAGAAATTATCTCTTTATCTAATTTAGTAAGAAATACATTCTAATTTCACACTCCTTTAAAATTCTGGTCTTTGTGAGAAATTAGTAATAATATAATATTATATGACCCATTATTAGGATAGTGGTCACAGGATAAGGTTTCCACAATAAGCTTATATCCTCAGGTTTCTCCTTGGAAAAGTATTTACATTATTAACTCTTCTTAGTAACATGTCATTGTATTCAATCAACCAGAGCACTGTTATTGTAGTCATTCACTAATGTTTGAAATTATCACATGGTCCCATGATGGTTGCCTGGGTAAGATATGATATAGAGATTATTAAAGTTAGAATCAGTATCTGTCACATATGACATGCTCAGGGAGTACAAAGATTGACTCTACCTTTGGCTTCCCCGGTAGATGGTAAAGAATCCACCTGTAATGCAGGAGACTGGATTCAATTCCTGGGTCAGGAAGATCCCCTGGAGAAGGGAAGAAGGGAATGGCTACCCACTCCAGTATTCTTGCATGGAAAATTTAAAGGACAGAAAAGCCTAGCAGACTTACAGTCTGTGGGGTCACAAAGAGACATGATTGAACAACTAACATTTTCAGTTGCTAACTATAGTGAATAGTTTAACATATTTCTCAGTACCAAATAAATTCACTTCCTCTGTATAGTTTTTTTGGAAAATTTTAAGTATTAGTAGCACATTTACTTGGAAAAGGCAATGGCAAGCCACTCCAGTACTCTTGCCTAGAAAATCCCATGGATGGAGGAGCCTGGTAGGCTGCAGTCCGTGGGGTCGCTAAGGGTCGGACACGACTGAGCGACTTCGCTTTCACTTTTCACTTTCACACATTGGAGAAGGAAATGGCAACCCACTCCAGTGTTCTTGCCTGGAGAATCCCAGGGACGGGGGAGCCTGGTGGGCTTCCATCTATGGGGTCACACAGAGTCGGACATGACTGAAGTGACTTAGCAGCAGCAGCAGCATATTTACTAATATTTCCAACACAGTTCTGAGACTTTTACACATATTTTGGCAGATGCATAAAGGACCCACATCAGTTCAGTTCAGTTCAGTCGCTCAGTCGTGTCCGACTCTCTGCGACCCCATGATTCACAGCACGCCAGGCCTCCCTGTCCATCACCAACTCCCGGAGTTCACTCAAACTCATGTCCACAGAGTCGGTGGTGCCATCCAGCCATCTCATTCTCGGTCATCCCCTTCTCCTCCCGCCCCCAACCTTTCCCAGCATCAGAGTCTTTTCCAGTGAGTCAACTCGTCGCATGAGGTGGCCAAAGTATTCCAGTTTCAGCTTTAGCATCAGTCCTTCCAATGAACACCCAGGATGTCCAGCATTTAGAAGGAACTCAACAGTAATTAAAAACCAGAGATATCACTTTGCCGACAAAGGTCCGTAGAGTCAAAGCTATGGTTTTTCTAGTGTATGATTTTTCTAGTGTATGGTTTTCTAGTGTATGGTTTTTCTAGTGTATGGTTTTTCTAGTGTATGGATGTGACAGTTGAACCATAAAAAAGACCGCATGCAGAAGAATAGATGATTTTGAACTGTGTTGCTAGAGAAGACTCTTGAGAGTCCCTCAGACAGCAAGGAGATCAAACCAGTCAATCCTGAAGGAAATCAACCCTGAATATGCATTGGAAGGATTGATACTGAAACTCCAACATTTTGGCCACCTGATGCGAAGAGCCAACTCATTGGAAAAGACCCTGATACTGGCAAAGATTGAGGGCAAGAGGAGAAGGGGATGACAGAGGATGAAATGGTTGGATGGCATCACTGACTCAATGGACATAAATTTGAGCAAACTCCAGAAGATAGTGAAGAACAGGGAGGCCTGGCATGCTGCAGTTCATGGGGTCACAAACAGTCCAACACAACTTAGCAACTGAATACCAATAGTGATATTTACCATGACTTGCCTACATCACACATTTCAGAGTGTAAACTGACCTGCTTAGAATTACTTGGCTCTGCTGTGAATCATTTACACTCTGCATTGCATAAAGGCACAGCTGCTGCTGCTGCTGCTGCTGCTAAGCCGCTTCAGTCATGTCCTACTCTGTGCGACCCCATAGACGGCAGCCCACTAGGCTCCTCTGTCCCTGGGATTCTCCAGGCAAGAACACTGGAGTGGGTTGACATTTCCTTCTCCAATGCATGAGAGTGAAAAGAGAAAGTGAAACCGCTCAGTCGTGCCTGATTCTTAGTGACCCCAGGGACTGCAGCCTACCAGGCTCCTCTGTCCATGGGATTTTCCAGGCAAGAGTACTGGAGTGGGTTGCCATTGCCTTCTCCAGCATAAAGGCACTACTGAAGTTCAAACTATATAAGCTGAATATAATTACCAATGGCACGTGTGATTAGATTGAACTTGTAATGCTCTGTATTTTGTTTAAGTCTATATAGGACTCACTTGTTTAGAACTATTCTGGTAACAGTTTGGCAGAATTATAATAATGGTAGTCATTTGTACTATTACTCTCAGTTTTCTGAGGAAACTGAAGCCAGGAAAGTTTAAGCTACACGCTCAAGGTCAAGCAAGTATTAAGTAGTAAAATAGAACTTCAAGCTAATACTGCCTGACACCCCAGCCCTGGGACTTAACTACATACTGTGCTGTTTCCTAGTTTTGGAACAACTGATGTAATTTGAAAGACAAAGGCAACCCTTGGAATACGTCCCATAGATGTCATTATTTTAAAAAATTAACTCCAGGGAGCATTAACATCTTCACAGTCTGAAAATTTCCTATCTGAAGGCAAATCCTAATGAGAAATATTGTTAGAGTGGTATCCAGATAGATAAACGTCACTTTTCTTTATCCCCCCTCAGGACCATAATAAATACTAGTAATAAATTCCAACACACTTCCACTGAGCCTCAATGTTTGCCTTAGAATCTGTATCAACACTACACTCCAGACAGCTCCTTGAACAGTAAGAACTTGCATGTAGATGAAATATTTTCCCATTCTGGACTTTGTTCCTCTCATTTTTGTTAATAGACTGGGAGGCATTATTGACCTCCATCCAACTAGGTTTTGTTGTAAGTCTGCTGTTTCCCAGGCACTGTGCTGAATACTAGGACCCCAACAGTAAATGTTAATACTCACCCTCAAGGAACTCACAGGCTATGAGGTAAACAGACTGAAAATGTAAAAATCAACCATTAATGTGTTGTTGAAATCACATAGAAAAAGCATAGATGTACGTAACAGAGTGATGAGGGAAATGAATCAGATATTGGAGTGCAGATGGACACAGGGAACAATTCCAAGGGAAGGCGACAGTAATCTTCAAAAAATAGGTAAGAGCTGGTCAAGAAGAGATCATAAGGGCCAGGTCATCCTAAGTGGAGAAAACAGTATGTAGCAGGTTGCTTATGAGTATACGACAATGCGTAAGACTGGAAAAGTGAACAAAGCCGCATTGCTAGAACCTGTCTTTATCCTGAGAAAGGAAGACATGTAAGTATCTTTAGCAGGTTCATGACAGTATCACTGTTTTGTTATGAAATTCCCTGACTGTGCTGTGATAAATCCACTGGAAGGGAGCAACATTTGACTACAGGACTTCTCTGGGGCTAAAGCTACAATTCTGCAAGTGAACATTTGTGAACTGAAGTAATCACAATGAAAATGATGAGGAGAAGAATGATGAAATACTGAAGAACTGGAAATGGTAGGACTCTGAGATTAACTTGACGTAGTAGAGTGTGAGAACAGGAGAGATCTATGAGGAAACCTAGTTTGAGCAAACTGATGTGTGATGGTTCTAATTAATGAAAACAGGGGACACCAGAGAAGGCAGGGTTTTGAGTGGAAAATGATGAACTCATTCCAGGACAGATCAAGTTTGACATAGTATAATAGTGCTTCCAGATAGAGTCACACGCTTTACAGTTCAAAAGAAAGATCTGAAGCGCAGAGGACAACAGATCTGGTATCTAAGTGATAGTTAAAGGCAGAGGCACAGATACACTCATCTTAGAAAGGTATGTTGAGAACCAATGAAGATTCCTATTTTAAATTGTAGGAGATAATATACTGTGGTTATGGTAATGAGCACTGTGGCCACACTGCCCAGGTTCAAATAATGGTTCCAACAACTTAGGATGTATATAACCTTGAGAAAATGGCTTCACCTCTCCATGCCTCAGTTTCCTCATGGAAATATGCATAATAGAAAGAACCTATTTCATAAGGGTTTTTCTGAAACATTAATACATGTAAAGGCTTAGAACATGTCTGTCACACAGTAAGCAAGTAATAAATGCTAGCTATTGCAATGATAAGGATGAAACAAAAATACAGCCTTTCCCCACTCTTAAGGCTTTTCAATATAGAAGTACAAACATAGCTATAAAGTAAATAATAATTACTGATGTGGGGTGTGTGTGTGCGCGTGTGTGTGTGTTCACTCATGTCTGACTCTTTGTGACCCCCATGTACTGTTGCCCACTGGGTTTCTCTGTCCATGGAATTTTCTTTGAGTTGCCATTTCCTACTTCAGAGAATCTTCCTAGCCCAGGGATCGAACTCATATCTCCTGAGTATCCTGCATTGGCAAATGGATCCTTTACCACTGTACCACCTAGTATCAAAAGAGTGTTACCATCTCAGCTGCTCAGGGAATGCTAGGATGGAAAGAAATGTTGATGAGTAAGCAGAAATAAGGCTATACCTTAAGTGGAACATGGCAATTATTGGGATGAAGAAGATGTACCCAGCATGAATGTTCTAGAAAGGTGTTATTAAATAAAAGACAAATACTACCTGATAAACAATTTTAGGCCACCACTACCCATAAGTGTCTTCTCTTATATGGTATAAAAGATTCACCCCAAGATGAACAAAATCTCAAAAAACATGCCACTTTAAATATAGACTGGCTTTCCTACAGAAGGCAGAGTTCACATTTTTTAGTATGGTTCATATAGATCTAATAAAGAATACTAAACTAGAAGTCTTTAGGAGACATATGCACAAGAGGGAGCACCTAAAATCAAAGCTATTCATAGACAAGGACTTCCCTGGTGGTCCAGTCGTAAGGAGCCCCTGCCAGTGCAGGGGACACAGGTTTGATCCATGGTCCAGGAAGATTCCGCATGCCATAGGTAAACTAAGCCCACATGCCACAGCTACTGAGCCTGGGCCCTAGAACTCATGCTTTGCAAGAGAAGCCGCTGCAATTAGAAGTCTGTGCACCACAACAAGAGAGTGGCCCCCACTCACCTACAACTAGAGAAAGCCCACACATAGCGCCAAAGATACAGCCTAGTCAAAACTGAATAAATACATTTCTTTTAAAAGCTACTTATAGATAAGAGTGGGGAGTTTTGGAAGGTAATAAATAAATGCCCTTTCACAGTAGGTATTCTAGCAAAGATTTGGCTGTGCTTATCAGGAAATTTATAGAGAACTATTCAAATACCAAATTCTTGGTATGATTAGATGATCCTTTATGACCCTTTCCAATCCTAAGATTCTGTGATAAACCAAGTAATTGAAATACTCTTTACCTGTAATACGCATGGAGGAGATTGGGATTACTAAGGGACACTATTACCCCTAGTATCACCACTAACCAGGATCAACACTAACTAGCATATCCCTGAGTAGTATTATCATTAATTTTTCTTCTTTTATTGCACCTCTAACTTTTAAGCAGACGATGAAGAACAATCCTAGATTCTCATAAGAAACCCTATGAAAGAATCCTAAACTTTCTCTCTAAACACATGAAATCTCCATCGATCTCTTTAACAAGTCGTACTGACTGGAATGACTTACTCTAATTTGATTTTACTATATTCTGAAGTTCTCTTAAGCCAGCTGGCAAGTTTTATGCTAATTCTAATTCATTTTATGCATGTTACATGGAAGAATAAGATATGTTTTTGTGGTTTGTTTCTAAAGCAGATCTCTAGTTTTGTTTCCCTCTGTGTCAAAAAAACTGATAGTACTCTAAGCAATTAAAGACGCGACGCGAGAGACGCCGGCCCCGGCGGCGCAGACGCGACGCGAGAGACGCCGGCCCCGGCGCAACGAACCACGCAAAGAGGTGCGGCCGTGAGGAGCTACCCCACGCCTGAGGCCAGGGCCGGTGGCCGAGAGGAGCTACCCCACGTCCAACAGGCGGTGGCTGGGCGGGCGCAGGAGGGCCGAGAGGAGCTACTCCGCGTTCAAGGTCAGGAGGGGCGGCCTTGAGGAGATACCCCTCGTCCAAGGTAAGGTACAGCGGCTGCACTTTGCTGGAGCGGCTGTGAAGAGATTTTCCACGACCAAGGTAAGAGAAACCCAAATAAGACGGTAGGTATTGCTAGGGGGCATCAGAGGGCAGACAAACTGAAATCATAATCACAGGAAACTAGCCGATCTGATCACATGGACCACAGCCGAATGTGGTCCCCTGGAGAAGGGAATGGCAAACCACTTCAGTATACTTGCCTTGAGAACCCCATGAACAGTAACAAAGGGCAAAATGATAGGATACTGAATAAGGAATTCCCCAGGTCGGTAGGTGCCCAGTATGCTACTGGAGCTCAGTGGAGAAATAACTATAGAAGGAATAAAGGGATGGAGCAAAAGCAAAACCAATACCCAGTTGTGGATGTGACCAATGATAGAAACAAGGTCCGGTGCTGTAAAGAGCAATATCGCATAGGAACCTGGATGTTAGGTCCATGAATCAAGGCAAATTGGAAGTGGTCAAACAGGAGATGGCAAGAGTGAACGTCGACATTCTAGGAATCAGTGAATTAAAATGGACTGGAATGGGTGAATTTAACTGGGATGACCATTATATCTACTACTGTGGGCAGGAATCCCTTAGAAGAAATGGAGTAGCCATCATGGTCAACAAAAGAGTCCAAAATGCAGTACTTGGATGCAATCTTAAAAATGACAGGATGATTTCTGTTCGTTTCCAAGGCAAACCATTCAATATTACAGTAATCCAGGCCTATGCCCCAACCAGTAATGCTGAAGAAGCTGAAGTTAATCGGTTCTATGAAGACCTACAAGACCTTTTAGAACTAACACCCAAAAAAGATGTCCTTTTCATTCTAGGGGACTGGAATGCAAAAGTAGGAAGTCAAGAAACACCTGGAGTAACTGGCAAATTTGGCCTTGGAGCATGGAATGAAGCAGGGCAAAGGCTAATAGAGTTTTGTCAAGAGAATGCACTGGTCATAGCAAACACCCTCTTCCAACAACACAAGAGAAGACTCTACACATGGACATCACCAGATGGTCAACACCGAAATCAGATTGATTATATTCTTTGCAACCAAAGATGGAGAAGCTGTATACAGTTAGCGAAAACAAGACCAGGAGCTGACTGTGGCTCAGATCATGAACTCCTTATTGCGAAGTTCAGACTTAAATTGAAGAAAGTCGGGAAAACCACTAGACCATTCAGATATGACCTCAATCAAATCCCTTATGATTATACAGTGGAAGTGAGAAATAGATTTAAGGGACTAGATCTGATTGATAGAGTGCCTGATGAACTCTGGACGGAGGTTCGTGACATTGTACAGGAGACAGGGACCAAGACCATCCCCATGGAAAAGAAATGCAAAAGAGCGAAATGGCTGTCTGAGGAGGCCTTACAAATAGCTGTAAAAAGAAGAGAGGCGAAAAGCAAAGGAGAAAAGGAAAGATATAAGCATCTGAATGCAGAGTTCCAAAGAATAGCAAGGAGAGATAAGAAAGCCTTCCTCAGTGATCAATGCAAAGAAATAGAGGAAAACAACAGAATAGGAAAAACAAGAGACCTCTTCAAGAAAATTAGAGATTCCAAGGGAACATTTCATGCAAAGATGGGCTCGATAAAGGACAGAAATGGTATGGACCTAACAGAAGCAGAAGATATTAAGAAGAGGTGGCAGGAATACACAGAAGAACTGTACAAAAAAGATCTTCATGACCAAGATAGTCACGATAACGTGATCACTGACCTAGAGCCAGACATCTTGGAATGTGAAGTCAAGTGGGCCTTAGAAAGCATCACTACGAACAAAGCTAGTGGAGGTGATGGAATTCCAGTTGAGCTATTTCAAGTCTTGAAAGATGATGCTGTGAAAGTGCTGCACTCAATATGCCAGCAGATTTGGAAAACTCAGCAGTGGCCACAGGACTGGAAGAGGTCAGTCTTAATTCCAATCCCAAAGAAAGGCAATGCCAAAGAATGCTCAAACTACCGCACAATTGCACTCATCTCACACACTAGTAAAGTCATGCTCAAAATTCTCCAAGCCAGGCTTCAGCAGTATGTAAACCGTGAACTCCCAGATGTTCAAGCAGGTTTTAGAAAAGGCAGAGGCACCAGAGATCAAATTGCCAACATCCGCTGGATCATGGAGAAAGCAAGAGAGTTTCAGAAAAACATCTATTTCTGCTTCATTGACTATGCCAAAGCCTTTGACTGTGTGGATCACAATAAACTGTGGAACATTCTGAAAGAGATGGGAATCCCAGACCACCTGACCTGCCTCTTGAGAAACCTGTATGCAGGTCAGGAAGCAACAGTCAGAACTGGACATGGAACAACAGACTGGTTCCAAATAGGAAAAGGTGTACGTCAAGGTTGTATATTGTCACCTTGCTTATTTAACTTATATGCAGAGTACATCATGAGGAACGCTGGGCTGGAAGAAGCACAAGCTGGAATCAAGATTGCTGGGAGAAATATCAATAACCTCAGATATGCAGATGATACTACCCTTATGGCAGAAAGTGAAGAGGAACTCAAAAGCCTCTTGATGAAAGTGAAAGAGGAGAGTGAAAAGGTTGGCTTGAAGCTCAACATTCAGAAAACAAAGATCATGGCATCTGGTCCCATCACTTCATGGGAAATAGATGGAAAAACAGTGGAAACAGTGTCAGGCTTTGTTTTTTTGGGCTCCAAAATCACTGCAGATGCTGATTGCAGCCATGAAATTAAAAGACGCTTGCTCCTTGGAAGGAAAGTTATGACCAACCTTGATAGTATATTAAAAAGCAGAGACATTACTTTGCCAACCAAGGTCCGTCTAGTCAAGGCAATGGTTTTTCCCATGGTCATGTATGGATGTGAGAGTTGGACTGTGAAGAAAGCTGATCGCCGAAGAATCGATGCTTTTGAACTGTGGTGTTGGAGAAGACTCTTGAGAGTCCCTTATACTGCAAGGAGATCCAACCAGTCCATTCTAAAGGAGATCAATCCTGGATGTTCATTGGAGGGACTGATGCTAAAGCTGAAACTGCAATACTTTGGCCACCTCATGCGACGAGTTGACTCACTGGAAAAGACTCTGATGCTGGGAAAGGTTGGGGGCGGGAGGAGAAGGGGACAACGGAGAATGAGATGGCTGGATGGCATCACCGACTCTGTGGACATGAGTTTGAGTGTACTCCGGGAGTTGGTGATGGACAGGGAGGCCTGGCGTGCTGTGATTCATGGGGTCGAGGAGAGTCGGACACGACTGAGCGACCGAAAAAAAAAAAAAAAAGGCACAGCTAATATTTTTGCACGATGACCACTATTCAAGGAAACTGCTCCTCTCTCCCCATAAATTATGTAATTAATCAATCACAGGAATAATCTTTATAGAATATCATACTAATATTTAATTTAAAAAATATTTTATGGACCACCTGTAAAAGAATGAAACTATAGCACTTTCTATCACCATACACAAAAATAAACTCAAAATAGATTAAATATCTAAATATAAGACCAGAAACTACAAAACACCTAGAGGAAAACATAGGCAGAACACTCTCTGACATAAATCACAGCAAGATCCTCTATGACCCACCTACCAGAGTACTGGAAATAAAAACAAAACTAAACAAATGGGACCTAATTAAACATAAAAGTTTTTGCGCAACAAAGGAAACTATAAGCAAGGTGAAAAGGCAACCTTCAGAATGGGAGAAAATAATGGCAAATGAAACAACTGACAGAGAAGGAATTTTCAAAATATACAAGCAGCTCATGAAGCTCAATACCAGAAAAATAAATGACCCAATCAAAAAATGGGCCAAAGAACTAAGACATTTCTCCAAAGACATACAGATGGCTAACAAACACATGAAAATATGCTCAACATCACTCATTTTCAGAGAAATGCAAATCAAAACCACAATGAGGTACCATCTCACACCAGTCAGAATGACTGCCATCAAAAAGTCTACAAACAATAAATGCTGGAGAGGGTATGGAGAAAAGGGAACCCTCTCACACTGTTGGTGGGAATGCAAACTAGTACAGCCACTATGCAGAACGGTGTGGAGATTCCTTAAAAAACTGGAAATAAAACTGCCATACAACCCAGCAATCCCACTGCTGGGCACACACACTGAGGAAGCCAGAATTGAAAGAGACATGTGTTCCCCAGTGCTCACTGCAGCACTGTTTATAATAGCCAGGACGTGGAAGCAACCTAGATGTCCATCAGCAGACGAATGGATAAGAAAGTTGTGGTACATAAAAACAATGGAATATTACTCAGCCATTAAAAAGAACGCATTTGAGTCAGTTCAATGAGGTAGATGAAACTGGAGCCTATTATACAGAGTGAAGTAAGTCAGAAAAGAAACACCAATACAGTATATTAACACATATATTTGGACTTTAGAAAGACGGTAATGACAACCCTGTATTCAAGAGAGCAAAAGAGACACAGATGTAAAGAACAGACTTTTGGATTCTGTGGGAGAAGGCGATGGTGGGATGATTTGAGAAAATAGCATTGAAACACGTATATCACCATACGTGAAATAGATGACCAGTCCAAGTTCAAAGCATGAAGCAGGGCACGCAAAGCTGGTGCACTGGGACAACCCAGAGGGATGGATGGGGAGGGAGGCAGGAGGGGGGCCCAGAACAGGGACACACATGTACACCCATGGCTGATTCATGTCCATGTATGACAAAAACCACCACAATATTATAAAGCAATTAGCCTCCAATTAAAATAAATAAATTTTAAAAATATTTTATGGAAGGATTTTGTGCTAAAATGATAGTGTCTTCCACAGTGTTTTAAGTGCCCTGTTCCCCAGTATGTGTTCAATTCGGTTCAGTTCAGTTCAGTCGCTCAGTCATGTCCGACTCTCCACAACCCCATGAATCACAGCGCCAGGCCTCCCTGTCCATCACCAACTCCCGGAGTTCACTCAAACTCATGTCCACAGAGTCGGTGATGCCATCCAGCCATCTCATTCTCTGTCGTCCCCTTCTTCTCCCGCCCCCAAACTTTCCCAGCATCAGAGTCTTTTCCAGTGAGTCAACTCGTCGCATGAGGTGGCCAAAGTATTGCAGTTTCAGCTTTAGCATCAGTCCCTCCAATGAACACCCAGGATCAAACTCCCTTAGAATGGACTGTTTGGATCTCCTTGCGGCACAAGGAACTCTCAAGAGTCTTCTCCAGCACCACAGTTCAAAAGCATCAATTCTTTGGCGATCAGCTTTCTTCACAGTCCAACTCTCACATCCATACATGACCATGGGAAAAACCATTGCCTTGACTAGATGGACCTTGGTTGGCAAAGTAATGTCTCTGCTTTTTAATATATTATCAAGGTTGGTCATAACTTTCCTTCCAAGGAGTAAGCGTCTTTTAATTTCATGGCTGCAATCAGCATCGCAGTGATTTTGGAGCCTAAAAAAACAAAGTCTGACACTGTTTCCACTGTTTTCCCATCTATTTCCCATGAAGTGATGGGACCAGATGCCATGATCTTTGTTTTCTGAATGTTGAGCTTCAAGCCAACCTTTTCACTCTCCTATTTCACTTTCATCAAGAGGCTTTTGAGTTCTTCTTCACTTTCTGCCATGAGGGTAGTGTCATCTGCATATCTGAGGTTATTGATATTTCTCTCAGCAATCTTGATTCCAGCTTGTGCTTCTTCCAGCCCAGCGTTCCTCATGATGTACTCTGCATATAAGTTAAATAAGCAAGGTGACAATATGCAGCCTTGACGTACTCCTTTTCCTATTTGGAACCAGTCTGTTGTTCCATGTCCAGTTCTGACTGTTGCTTCTTGACCTGCATACAGGTTTCTCAAGAGGCAGGTCAGGTGGTCTGGGATTCCCATCTCTTTCAGAATGTTCCACAGTTTATTGTGATCCACACAGTCAAAGGCTTTGGCATAGTCAATGAAGCAGAAATACATGCTCTTCTGGAACTCTCTTGCTTTCTCCATGATCCTCGGATGTTGACAATTTGATCTCTGGTGCCTCTGCCTTTTCTAAAACCTGCTTGAACATCTGGGAGTTCATGGTTCACATATTGCTGAAGCCTGGCTTGGAGAATTTTGAGCATGACTTTAGCGTGTGAGATGAGTGCAATTGTGCGGTAGTTTGAGCATTCTTTGGCATTGCCTTTCTTTGGGATTGGAATGAAGACTGACCTTTTCCAGTCCTGTGTATCAATCAGATAACTAAGAAGCTGTATTGCTACCTCCACTATAAGGCAGCTTTTTTTAAACGGCAGTTACTACTATGTGTCCAATGAGATACTATTTTATCACTGTTCCCTACTAAAACTAGAAGCCTCCACACAAAGCTTAGTCCTCATCACAGGAGTTCAGAGGTGTCTATTCAAAGTCCCATAAATTTAGAAAGATTCTCAGGTATCAAAATACTGTGTGTGACAGACATGACAGATCCCATTGTGAAGAGTAGGGAACTTAGACTGTACCTCATGGTGGTAATATGGCAATAATATCAGCAGTGCACCCAAGAGTTTTACTAATTGATCTACAATTGACACCATTATTTGCAGCAAGACGAGATGTGGTTTATAAACATAGAATACATAATGCAGTGTTTTTCACAACAGCCATTTCTGTTTCATTAACCAAATTCACAAAGCTTACGTATGGGATGCACATTCTCTATTACATCTTAAATGTGTCCTATGTCAATGAGGGAAAAAAAATCCTTTTTCACCACTCTATAGGCTTTCACTTGTCAACCAAACTAGTTTATGATAAGTTCTCTCTTCTTTCTCTCACTCCCCCTTTCATTTGCTTTGGCTAATACAAGCCTTAATACTCAAAGGATTTGCTGGCTTGTTCATTACCAAGCAAACTAACTACTGAGGCAAAGGGCCTCTAGTATAATAGCCTTTTCAGATTGAAGGACCTGACTGTAGGCAATACTGGAGCTCTATAATATCCTCACTCATGATATTTTATTTAAATTTAATTGGTACCCTATTAACAAAATATACCCAGATCCCTTTGATTTAAATCCTATTTATAACAGAAATTTTCTTATCACCCATCTGGGCAAAAATTTACACCTTTAGAAACAGATTTGACACCCTTAACTGTAGATTTAATTGTGCAAGTTAGGTGCTATCTTCCATCCCCTCTGGCTTCCAGTTGGCTTTGCCCTTGGGAACCATTAGCAGAAAGTTCAGAGATTAGAAAGGAATGATACTGGATGTCTGTCCTACTGGCATTCTCCCTGCAAGTTGCTGTGGATTAGTTGTGTTCCTTTGCCAAGGGGTACAGTTTTGCCAAGAGAATGCACTGGTCATAGCAAACACCCTCTTCCAACAACACATGGACATCACCAGATGGTCAACACCAAAATCAGATTAATTATATTCTTTGCAGCCAAAGATGGAGTAGCTCTATACAGTTAGCAAAAACAAGACCAGGAGCTGACTGTGGCTCAGATCATGAACTCCTTATTGCCAAATTCAGACTTAAATTGAAGAAAGTAGGGAAAACCACTAGACCATTCTAATATGACCTAAATCAAAATCCTTATGATTATACAGTGGAAGTGAGAAATAGATTTAAGGGACTAGATCTGATAGATAGAGTACCTGATGAACTCTGGACAGAGGTTCGTGACATTGTACAGGAGACAGGGACCAAGACCATCCCCATGGAAAAGAAATGCAAAAAAGCAAAATGACTGTCTGAGGAGGCTTTACAAATAGCCGTGAAAAGAAGAGAAGCGAAAAGCAAAGGAGAAAAGGAAAGATATAATCATCTGAATGCAGAGTTCCAAAGAATAGCAAGGAGAGATAAGAAAGTCTTCATCACCAATCAATGCAAAGAAATAGAGGAAAACAACAGAATAGGGAAAACAAGAGATCTCTTCAAGAAAATTCGAGATTCCAAGGGAACATTTCATGCAAAGATGGGCTTGATAAAGGACAGAAATGGTGTGGACCTAACAGAAGCAGAAGATATTAAGAAGAGGTGGCAAGAATACACAGAAGAACTGTACAAAAAAGATCTTCATGACCAAGATAATCACGATAACATGATCACCAACCTAGAGTCAGACAACTTGGAATGTGAAGTCAAGTGGGCCTTAGAAAGCATCACTACGAACAAAGTTAGAGGTGATGGAATTCCAGTTGAGCTATTTCAAATATTGAAAGATGATGCTGTGAAAGTGCTGCACTCAATATGCCAGCAAATTTGGAAAACTCAGCAGTGGCCACAGGACTGGAAAAGGTCAGTCCTCATTACAATCCCAAAGAAAGGCAATGCCAAAGAATGCTCAAACTACCACACAGTTTTACTCATCTCACGTGCTATTAAAGTCATTCTCAAAATTCTCCAAGCCAGGCTTCAGCAATATGTGAACCGTGAACTCCCAGATGTTCAAGCAGGTTTTAGAAAAGGCAGAGGCACCAGAGATCAAATTGGCAACATCCGCTGGATCATGGAGAAAGCAAGAGAGTTCCAGAAGAGCATCTATTTCTGCTTCATTGACTATGCCAAAGCCTTTGACTGTGTGGATCACAATAAACTGTGGAACATTCTGAAAGAGATGGGAATACCAGACCACCTGACCTGCCTCTTGAGAAACCTGTATGCAGGTCATGAAGCAACAGTCAGAACTGTACATGAAACAACAGACTGGTTCCAAATAGGAAAAGGAGTACGTCAAGGCTGTATATTGTCACCTTGCTTATTTAACTTATATGCAGAGTACAACATGAGGAACGCTGGGCTGGAAGAAGAACAAGCTGGAATCAAGATTGCTGGGAGAAATATCAATAACCTCAGATATGCAGATGACACTACCCTTATGGCAGAAAGTGAAGAGGAACTCAAAAGCCTCTTGATGAAAGTGAAAGAGGAGAGTGAAAAGGTTGGCTTGAAGCTCAACATTCAGAAAACAAAGATCATGGCATCTGGTCCCATCACTTCATGGGAAATAGATGGGAAAACAGTGGAAACAGTGTCAGACTTTATTTTTTGGGGCTCCAAAATCACTGCGGATGCTGATTGCAGCCATGAAGTTAAAAGACGCTTACTCCTTGGAAGGAAAGTTATGACCAACCTAGATAGTATATTAAAAAGCAGAGACATTACTTTGCCAACCAAGGTCTGTCTAGTCAAGGCTATGGTTTTTCCAGTGGTCATGTATGGATGTGAAAGTTGGACTGTGAAGAAAGCTGATCGCCAAAGAATTGATGCTTTTGAACTGTGGTGCTGGAGAAGACTCTTGAGAGTCCCTTGGACTGCAAGGAGATCCAACCAGTCCATTCTAAAGGAGATCGATCCTGGGTGTTCATTGGAAGGACTGATGCTAAAGCTGAAACTCCTATACTCTGGCCACCTCATGCGATGAGTTGACTCACTGGAAAAGACTCTGATGTTGGGAAGGATTGGGGGCAGGAGGAGAAGGGGACGACAGAGAATGAGATGGCTGGATGGCATCACCGACTCTATGGACATGAGTTTGAGTGAACTCCGGGGGTTTGTGATGGACAGGGAAGCCTGGCGTGCTGTGATTCATGGGGTCGCAAAGAGTTGTGTCCAGTGACACTGTTACTCTTGTGTGTTCTGATAAACTTTCTCTTCCCTGCTTCCTTTTTTTTTTCCCTTCTTCTGCTGGTCCTATAGAATTAGTCTCTTCCTGGTTGGTTTCCTAAATCATGCCTTTACCTTTTAAATTGTCCTTGTTTTGAACTCTTTTCAAAACCTCTTTGAATGTACCATGTGATTCCTATACTGAACCCTGATCGATTCTTTAGCCCATTTTCCATTCTGTTTGTTTCATTGATTGTAGAAATTATTTTCATACTCTGGTTATCAACATTTTATCACTTGTTTGCATTACGAAGTTTAATCTATAGTTTGCTTTAAACAGAATTCATAGTATTTATTGTGGTACAGATTTATATAAATAAAACTTTAAGGTTGTGAAATAAATATTTCCACTTCTGTCCTTTTAGAAATATTTCTTTACTCAGATTTTATTTTTTTTAAAAATGTTTCTATAATTGTTTTTAGAGTTACAAATTTGCTTTTCCATGTAAAAATAAAATATAAATTAAACATTTCAGTTTGTTTTCCCACCTGGTTAGCAAATTGTTTTAGAACCATTTACCTGGTTCCATGAGCACCAGCTAAACCTTGCCTTTCTGGTAGGTATTAATTTTTTTGCCTTAATCAAACTTAACTGTTCTTCTATTGATTTCAATAAAATCAGTGTTGGCTCATATTGAGCATATGATATGCTATAAAATGAGAAGAAAGTGAAACTAGGAAAGTTCCAATAAATCAGTAAAAATAATTATAAGTAAAGAACCAGTTGATTAAAGGCTTAGGAGTCTTCATGAGATCAAAGATTCAATTAAGCAGGGGGTGGGGTATAGTAGTGAAAGGCAAATGAAACACTATGTTTCCAAAAATTTTTGAAAAGTAGAAATTCTGAAAGATAACAAAATCCAGTGTGTGTTCATGGGACTGGGTTTTTGAAATTTCATGAAGGTGAAGGTTAATGGAGTTGAAGAGGGCAGGAATGTTAAGGCAAATGTATTTACAAATATGTCCACCTGATGTTGACATCATTCAGGAAAATATCAGAAACAGCCAGCTATTTATCCTACTATTTAAGAATGCTCATGATCTCTATCTAACCCATGCTAATTTTCTACTTAATAAATAAGGATAAAAAGATATACATTTTTAATAATCAAGAAGTTCATCAAAATCCACTAATATCTTCAATTTTGTTTCAGATTTTAAAAGAAGAGAATTGGTACTACTCCCCCAAAATTTAGAATATCTAGGAAAGATGAGTAAAGAAGAAATGAAATAGCATTTATTCAAATCAAAATTATAGTGAGGTACCACCTCACACCAGTCAAAATGACCATCGTTAAAAACACTACAAATAACAAATAATAAATGATGGAGAGGGTATGGAGACAATTCTACACTGTTGGTGGGAATGTACCTTGGGAAGCCACTAAGGAGAACAGTATGGAGGTTCCTCAAAAAACTAAAATTAAGAGTTCCACATGATCCTGAAATCCAACTACTGGGCATTTCACTGACAAAACTATGATTCAAAAAGATACATGCACCCCTATGTTCATGGCAGTACTATTCACAATAGCCAAGACATGGAAACAACCTAAATGTCCACTGACAGGTAAATGGATAAAGAAGCTGTGGTACATACATACAATAAAATATTACTCAACCATAAAAAGAAATAAAATAATGCCATTTGCAGTAACACGAATGGACTTAGAGATTATCACACTAAATGAAGTAGCCACAAGGGGAAAGAAAATACCATATGCTATCACTCATATGTGGAATCAAAATTTTGACACAAGTGGATACATCTATGAAACCGAAATAGACTGACAGACATAAAAAACAGTTGCCAAAGGGGAGGAGAAATAGGAAAGGAAAGGATTGGTAGTTTGGGATTAGCAGATGTAAAATATTATATATAGAATGTATAAACACCTACTGTGGATACAAGGAACTATATATTCAATATCCTGTATGAAACCATAATGAAAGAGAATATGAAATAAAGTATATATATATACATCAGTTCAGTTCAGTTCAGTTCAGTCGCTCAGTTGTGTCTGACTCTCCGCGACCCCATGAATCACAGCATATATATGTATAAATAACTGAATCGCTTTGCTGTATAGCAGAAACTAATAAAACAGTGTAAATCAACTATACTTCAGTAAAATAAATTTTGAAAAATAAATAATAATAAATAGCATTTACTGAGCACCTATTCTGCTTTATTTACATGTGATTACCCCACTGCAGATGCTGATTGCAGCCATGAAATTAAAAGACGCTTACTCCTTGGAAGGAAAGTTGTGACCAACCTAGGTAGCATCTTAAAAAGCAGAGACATTTCTTTGCCAACCAAGGTCCGTCTAGTCAAGGCTATGGTTTTTCCAGTGGTCATGTATGGATGTGAGAGTTGGACTGTGAAGAAAGCTGATCGCCAAAAAATTGATGCTTTTGAACTGTGGTGCTGGAGAAGACTCTTGAGAGTCCCTTGGACTGCAAGGAGATCCAACTAGTCCATTCTAAAGGAGATCAATCCTGGGTGTTCATTGGAAGGACTGATGCTAAAGCTGAAACTCCAATACTTTGGCCACCTCATGCGACGAGTTGACTCACTGGAAAAGACTCTGATGCTGGGAAAGATTGGGGGCGGGAGGAGACGGGGACGACCGAGAATGAGATGGCTGGATGGCATCACCGACTCTGTGGACATGAGTTTGAGTGAACTCCGGGAGTTGGTGATGGACAGGGAGGCCTGGCGTGCTGAGATTCATGGGGTCGCGAAGAGTTGGACACGACTGAGCGACTGAACTGAACTGAACTGAACTGAACCCTGGAGTAGGAAATAGCAATCCACTCCAGTATTCCTGCCTGGACAATTCCAGAGACAGAGGAGCCTGGCTGACTGCAGTCCATGGGGTCGCAAAGAGTTGGAAGCAACTGAGCATGCATGCATATTGCATGCACTGATTAGTTTATTCAGTATTGTAGCATGTAGGACAAGGAATCAAATCTAAAACTGATGAACTATTATAATGAACAAACACCTACTGTATAGCATGTTGAACTCTGCTGAATGTTATAAGGCAGCCTGGATGGGAGAGGAGTTTGGAAGGAAATGGATATATACATCAATATATGTATGGCCAAGTCCCTTCAGTGTTCATCTTAAACTATCACAACATTGTTAATCGGCTGTACCACATTATAAAATAAAATATTTTAAGAAAAATAAAACTGATAAACCTTTAAATCATAAAATACCTACTTTCATCTCCCACGCAAAAAAGTATAACTTAAAATTTTTTACAAGGTGATAAAGAAAACATCAGTTATTTATTTTCATATCATCTTCCAAACTTATTTTACTCAGTAGCACATCAGAACAAATTATAGCATTACCAAACATATTACAGTAACTTTTTTTCACATTAAACTTCTACTGAACTTTTCTCTAGTTAATTAAAAATCTCATCAGGAGATAACCTTTACTTTGACACAATGCCCGTCAAAATATATTCATTTGTTATATACTCTAGTATCAAATAAGAAAAGCTTAGAATAGAAATGAAAGGGTTGAATTAATTAGTCAACAGTGACTAATTACACATTTATCCAAAGTAAGATTTCAATTCTCTTCATTCCATTGGCTTAATGCCATATTTTGTTTGTTTAGTCAGAACTCTCTCTTCTGTGAAGTTTATGAAGAATTTAAAATTCTCACATTTATATACATACATTTATTTTGATAATACTTGGCAATGACAGTAACCATCCAGATTTTACATAATTTAGATAGAGGTTATTTTTTAACACTTTATTCTAAAATTCTAAAATATGTTTTAAGAGGATTATGACCTAAATTATGTCAGCTATTTGTTCTATTATAGAGGTATTTGGTAAATTTAAATAGATAAATTTGGAACACTTTCCTATTAGTTGGCCTAACTTAAAAGGCATAAAAACATCTCCCCAAAATATGATTGAATTCTTTTTGGCTTGATTTTAAATAACTATAGGATAGATGATGAAACTGTTTACTAATTATACAAATAATAATTGACTAAAAACTAGAAAGACTTTGTACCTAAAGACTGTTGTTCTGCTATTATTATTTAATGTCACAACAATTAATACATGTTGGTTAATACCCTTAATATTCCATTTAAGCATTTAAGGGTTTCCCAAGTGACTTTCTCCCTATATATTTATGTTTCAGGAAGCATTTCCCCTAGATATATTAAATGGTTGGATTCCAAATTAATTTTCATTTTTAATCAGTTTCTACTTATAAATTTTTATTTCACTGTATTCATTTATAGTATTCTATATTCAATGATTTTGGAATGTAACATGAAATTGAGTTGTTGCAAATACAATTAATTTTATTACAGTTTGTTAAAATAGATATGAGATAAAAGTTCAGAAGACCCATAATTTAGAATTAACCTCTATTTAGCTCTTGTTGAGTCAAAATGCTATA
This sequence comes from Moschus berezovskii, assembly GCF_049115385.1. Taxonomy (NCBI): domain Eukaryota; kingdom Metazoa; phylum Chordata; class Mammalia; order Artiodactyla; family Moschidae; genus Moschus; species Moschus berezovskii. Next base: position 16,014,968 of record NC_142480.1, on the reverse strand, counting down.
ACGACTTTCCTATTTTAGTTTCTTCAATTTTCTGACATTTTAGTCTATGCATAAGTATACATGTTGGTTTATTAGAGCTGTTGCAACCTATTACCACAATTTGATGGCTTAAAAGAATAAAATTAAAATGTCTTCTCACAAATCCAGAAGTCCAAAATTAGTGCTGGCGAGATTGACTGACTATTGATATTCTAGGGGAGAACTTGTCCAAGAGATTTTCTCCAAGCCTCTGGTTGCTACAGTAATCCTTGGCATTTCGTGGTTTGTGGACACATCACTCCAATCTTTGCCATCATTTTCATATGGCTTTATCCCCTTTGTCTCTAATAAAGATGTGTTTCATTGGATTTAGGCTCCACCTGGATTATTCAGGACGCTCTCATCTTGGGACCCTTAGCTCATTTACATCTGTGAAGACTCTTTTCACAAAAAATTCACAATCACAGGTACTGGGTGTTATAGTTAGGGCATATCTTTTTTGTTGGGGTAAGGGAGGACACAACTCAACCCACCACAGTATGTTTTATTATAAATTATTTTAAACTACTTTTTCTAATAAAACAAAATGTGTAAGAGCAAACACATTACTATGTAGTATAAAACTATTTTTACTAGGATGCTTTTCTCTATGAATTCTATGTATGAATCACCAACCAAATCAACTTATCCTAATTGGCATTTCCATTGTCACACTCACAATATTGTGTCAGATAGTTTTGAGTAACTGTTGCTGTAACTTGAAAGCTATAGCCTTGGAAGGAAAAAAAAAAACAAAAAACCACTGAGTTATGCTTTGAACACTCTACAGTCACCAAATCCCTGGAGCTTCAAATGTGACGCTTACTATTCCCAAGGAGGCAGTGACATTAAAGTCAAAGCAGAGGACATTGGAGAAGCAAGTGCTAACTCACAGATCTAAGAAACCATCTAACATAATGGCAGGCATGAGGAAAATAAACTGCTCAATATGCAAAAAACTTTTATTTCACAATTTTACAGAAAAATGAGCATGCGTGAGCATTCCATTTTTTGTGTGGCTTCTGTTTCTATTACTGTTCACACTGCTTTCAGTCATTAGACTGAAAAAAAAAAGTTAAAAAGAACTAAAGTGAGCTAATTAATTTATAATTTATCCACACAAAACTTGGGAAATTCGACTGTTGTTAATGTCATTCACAAAGAATTGATTGTTTTTGGCTTCAACTAGTCAGACCCATTAAAATTTCTAATTTCATCTTCAAGTAAAACCAGATTGCCCTTCAGTTCAGTTCAGTTCAGTTCATTTCGCCTCAGTCGTGTCTGACTCTTTGCGACCCCATGAACCGCAGCATGCCAGGCCTCCCTGTCCATCACCAACTCCCGGAGTCCACCCAAACCCATGTCCATCGAGTCAGTGATGCCATCCAACAAACTCATTCTCTGTCATCCCCTTCTCTTCCTACCCTCAAATTTTCCCAGCATCAGGGTCTTTTCCAAAGAGTCAGCTCTTCACATTAGGTGGCCAAAGTACTGGAGTTTCAGCTTCAGCATCAGTCCTTCCAATGAACACCCAGGACTGATCTCCTTTAGGATGGACTGATTGGATCTCCTTGCAGTCCAAGGGATTCTCAAGAGTCTTCTCCAAAACCACAGTTCAAAAGCATCAGTTCTTCTGTGCTCAGCTTTCTTTATAGTCTGACTCTCACATCCATCCATGACCACGGGAAAAACCACAGCCTTGACTAGACGGACCTTTGTTGGCAAAGTAATGTCTCTGCTTTTTAATATACTATCTAGGTTGGTCATAACTTTCCTTCCAAGGAGTAAGTGTCTTTTAACTTCATGGCTGCAATCACCATCTGCAGTAATTTTGGAGCCCAGAAAAATAAGGTCAGCCACTGTTTCCACTGTTTCCCCATCTGTTTGCCATGAGGTGATGGGACCGGAAGCCATGATCTTAGTTTTCTGAATGTTGAGCTTTTACTGATCCATGTAAACATCTGACAAAAATAAGAATTAAAATGAGTATTTCATAAAGCAATTTTTTTCAGTAAGATTTCACTTTACTCCGAGTTTAGGCTCACTGTTTTGATGTAAAAATATTTTTTTTCAATGAAAAGGTGATGACAGTAGATAGTAATTGTGCTGATGGTGGTAGGTAGCTTCTTATAACTTTACTTGGTAAAAATACTTTATGACTCTTTCCCATCCTTCAATTTTAAATTATATTCAAATCTAAAATATAAAAGCCACTGATTTATGTCATAAATTTATAAATTTAAAGGAAGTGTTAAGGAATTATTACACTAACCTCCTAGAATTGGTATAAGGATTACTGAGTTCATATCTGTAGTATGCTTAGAACAATAATTAACACATAACAAGCACTATATATGTTTGTGTTTATTACTGTTATAAAGACTTGGAAAAAGTTGAAAACCACTAGTGAATCCTCAGATTTCCTGACTGAAATACACATTACCAGGTGTTTTTTCATTTTTCTTTCTTCTTTAAAAGCCCCCAGAAAAGTTCTTATATTTTTGGCTATTTTGTCAGTAATTTGTGTTGGCACATAATAATGGTACAGGAGAAAACTCCAGGGAGATTTTTACAAATTAAGGGCCTTTACTATTTAACAGAACACATCTAATGTATTAGTTAGCACAATAATTACTTTTAAAACAATAAATATGAATACAATTGTATGAGTTATGGCTCTCAAGCCAGATCCAATTTCTTGAAATAAAATATATACTTAAAAACAGAATTGGTTCAGCTATACATTAAAATGAAACAGCATAGTGCCTCTGACTCTCTGAACTCTAATCATCTTGGCTTCTATGAAAAGATAATTGAATTTCTTATCTAAATATTGGATATTCCTTACCAACTAACTGAAAGTCAAAATTCTTTTCTGGATAAAACTTTAAATCACCAGGTGTGATCCCGGGTTAATGACTCCAAGGACCACTATAAATTATATATTAAAATAACTTTCAGATGATCTCAGTTACTCTTAAAAGTGTGAATGTGAAAATCCATATTTCAAAATCAAGCAATTGTTCAAAAGCTAGTATATGGAGAATCCCAGGGACGGCGGAGCCTGGTCAGCTGCCGTCTATGGGGTCGCACAGAGTCGGCCACGACTGAAGCGACTTAGCAGCAGCAGCAGCAGCAGTATATAAATTAGAATTGACTGCTTCTCAATTTCTAGTTGAGAGTCACCAAATTTTTACCATCATGAGATTATTTAAGTTGAAGTCATTTATACCTTGAAATTGTTATTTTAAAATCTCAGATGATACAGTTTGAACTTTATAATTCTCAATATTCCATACATTTCCAGATGTGTAAATAAATGAAGACCACCTATATGTGAACAAGCAAAGGCCTTTTATTCAGAACTAGTCTACCAACATCACTTGCATTGGCAGGGATTTCAAGGCAGTCAAGGAAGGATAAAAATTTTAAAGTAAAAAAAGAGAAAGTTTCTGCCATACCCTGATGGGAAGTTGTCAGCGTGAATAATCTGGAGACAAGTCAACTTAGAAGGGCACCATATGTGATTGGTTTGAGAAACATGTTTGGTTTTCTCTGGTTGATCTGAAGTTAGAAGCAGGGCTAAAATCAGAGAAGTGGCAGTTATTGATCAAGGTTTGTCTTTCGGGGCTGATTGCTATAGAGGGTGCCATTTGGCTTCCTTTCCTGGTTGCCAAGGAGGATGTGGATCAGAGGTCTATGTTTTATTTATAAGCCTGGCCATATTTCATTTGCATATTCAATTTCTCACCTATATAAACATTTTATTATAAAATTATTTCTACTATAAAGTCAGTATTAATCTGTAGTAAAAGTCCTTTAATTTATTAAAACTCTCTGATATTTATTTATATCTCATCTACCAATTAAAATGTAATGTAAGGTATGAATTTTCATAGATCAAATCTTCAAAGGCATGTCAGAGATTTCCCCCAACATTTCCTAATATAAAAATCCAAGACTGTTAATCACTCAATAAATACAGGCATACCTGAGAAACATTGCAAGTTCAATTCCAGACTGCCACAATAAAGCAGATGTTGCAATAAAGCAAGTCACACACATTTTTTTGTTTCTCAGTGCATAAAAAAGTTATGTCTACACTATACTGTAGTCTATTAAGTGTGCTATAGTAATTTGTCTAAAAAGCAGTGCACATACCTTAATTTAAAAATACTATATGGCTAAAAGATGCTAACCATTATCTGATGACTCAGGATTGCCACAAACTTTCAATTTGTAAAATATGAGTATATGTGAAGCATAATAAAGCAAAGTACAGTTGAAAAACTAAACATTTAAAACATGGTTCAGAAAGTTATCATCCATATAGCCCCTAATTAGTCATTCTTTGCAACTTAGTCTGGTTACAAATCCATATGCTTAGGACAGGATTCTTCATATTCTGCTTTGACAACAGATTAGAACATTCTGTGACCCCAATGACATCACTGACCTACTGGACTCTTGGTCTTCTCTGACTGCTGCTATTACTACCAACATCCTGGCTTTAGCAAAAAAGACCCATGTATCTTATAAAGATCTAAAAATTCTACTGGCTTTATTGTCTAGTATTTATTTCTTAAAGATATTCTAGGATACTCACATGTTTATTTCCTTACCAATGAATAAGACAATTTTTGGATTCTATATGAGCTGTACTAAAGTTATTTTGTTAGAATAAAATTTCAAAGCATTGTAAATCAATAAATACAACAAAGCAAAGAGTGGTGAAAAGTATATGTTAAAATCAGTCTCATTTGAAAGGCATTTCCTAAAAGCATGAGAAAAACTTGATGAAAGCATTTTCATGAGAAAAAATTTGATGAAAGTATTTTCTAAGCTAACTGCTGACATCAAAAAGCATAAATGTACTTCCTTAATATTAAAATTAAACAGGAAAAAGTAAACAAAAAATTTGAGAGTTCATGTTTCTAGGGTTTCTTTCATTCCACCTATACCAATTTAATATACACATTCTTAATAATTGTGCTTGGATTGTTCATAAAGATTTCATAAGATATTAAATACTTTAATTAAATACCTTATATATTAAACACCTTATTTAAAACAAACTAGCCACCATCTTAAGTTATTCCACTGCTCACTACTTTTATAGAACATGCATGTTAGATAACTCTCAAAGAAATAAAAAAGTAAAAAGGATTTTTTTTCTTTTCTGAAGCATTTGCTTTAATTTTTGTTTGACATCCTTTTGGATATCAAGCAATTCATTGTAAGGCACCTTTACTTGTACAATGGTGCTTAGGTTGCTTAGAATATTTAAATGCAAAAAAAAAGTGTTACAAAACTAATGAAAGTAAACAACAGGTAACTGTTAAACAATGGAATCGAATAATTTCTGCCCTCCTCTAGACAAAATTGGATCACAACTTTGTCTAAAGCAACACTTCCACAAGTACTGTCAAAGGTATGCACACTGAGATTGTGTGCTCCACAGTACACACAGTTCAATACGTAGAAAGCTTCGGTTAGATCCGTCTCATTTGTATTTACTAATTAAGATGCTTTTAAGATTGACATGTCCTCCAAGCAGCACACGGCCCAAACAATAAGATGTTTATGCAAGTTATCTTCCAGGATTTTGGAGTCACCTCCAAATTCAAGCACAAGTTGAGCTGAGAGTCAGCTGTGTCAAGTTCTAGTTGAGCTGATGAAGACTGGATAGGACCACTGACCGTCCAGCTGGACATGCAGGAGTGTCCACTCAATAATCTTTTGAATATAAAGAGACCTACAGCTGAGTTATGCCTGAGCAGAACAATGATTACTCCACTTTTTTTTCAATCACATTTTCCCATGCTCTCCATGCCTCAGACCACCCTGCTTCTTTATTCTTTATACCACAAATAGCACAAGCCCCTTGCCTTAGGGGAGGCTGACTTGAGACATTTTCTCCCATCTACTCACTGGGATACCTTGCGAACAAAATCTTTTTTGCTGTAAACTTCACTGTCTCAGCATTTTGGCTTGCTGTGCATCAGGCAAAACAAACCTGGTTCGGTAATAATATCCATGGAGATCCACTTTTACTATAGTCTTGTAATTTCTCCAATTCTTAAAGTACCCACAACAAGTATATCTACAATAGGAACCAATTTTCTCTCCTGTCCCACACCAGGAAAAATCAATATGCAGGTAGTTTTCTCTGCTTAGATATAGATGAAATTTTAACACAAGTCCTTGCAAAGTCACAATGTAGAAAAGGTACAATGTATAACATTTCCACATCTCCATATTGGTCACCTCAAGATGAAGATAACTCTCAAAAAATTGGGTATAGAGGGACCATACTTCAACATATGAATGCCAGGAGAAATATCAATAACCTCAGATATGCAGATGATACCACTCAAATGGCAGAAAGCGAAGAGGAACAAAAAGCCTCTTGATGAAGGTGAAAGTGGAAAGTGAAGAAGTCGGCTTAAAACCCAACATACTAAAAATGAAGATCATGGCATCCAGTCCCATCACTTCATGGCAAATAGACGGAGAAACAATAGAAACAGTGACAGACTTTATTTTTTTGGGCTCCAAAATCACTGCAGATGGTGACTTCAGCCATGAAATTAAGAGATGCTTGCTCCTTGGAAGAAAAGTTATGACAAACCTAGACAGCATATAAAAAGCAGAGCCATTACTTTGCCAACAAAGGTCCGTCTAGTCAAAACTATGGTTTTCCCTGTAGTCATGTATGGATGTGAGTGTTGGACCATAAAAAAGGCTGAATGGCGAAGAATCAATGCTTTCAAATTATGGTGCCAGAGAAGATTCTTGAGAGTCCCTTGAACAGCAAGGAGATCAAACCAGTCAATCCTAAAGGAAATCAACTCTGAATATTAATTGGAAGGACTGGTGCTAAAGCTCCAATACTTTGGCTACCTGATACAAAGAGCTGATCCTTGGAAAGGACCCTGATGCTGGGAAAGATTGAGGGCAAGAGGTGAAGGGGTGACAGAGGATGAGATGGTTTAATGGCATCACCAACTCAATGGACATGAGTTTGAGCAAACTCCAGGACATAGTGAAAGACAGGGAAGCCTAGGGTGCTGCAGTCCATGGGGTCGCAAAGAGTTGGACACAACTGAGTGACTAAACAACCACCACCACCACCTCAACACAGTAAAAGTCATACACAACAAGCCTACAACTAACATTATACTCAATGGTGGAAAGCTGAAAGCTTTTCTTCAAAGGTCAGGAATAAGACAAGGATGCCCACTTTCACCATTCTTATTCAACATAGTACATGAAACCTTAGACACATAAATTAGACAAGAAAAATAAGTAAAAGGTATCCAAATTAGAAAGGAAGAAGTATACAGTTGACATGATATTATATATAGAAAACCCTAAACACTCCACACAAATGCTTAGAACTAATTACAAAAATAAATTTAGTAAAGTTGGAAGATGTAAAATCAATATCAAGATCAGTTACATTTCTTTACACTTACAGCAAACTATCAGAAGAATAAATTAAGAGAACAATCCCATTTACAGTTGCATCACAAAGAATAAAACACCTAGAAGTAAATTTAGCCAAGAATGTGAGACTTGTACTTAAAAATTGTAAGACATTGATAACAGAAATTGAAGTCAACACAAAGAAATGGAAAGCTATTTAATGTTAATGGACTAGAGGAATTAATACTGTTAAAATGCCCATGCTACACAAAGCAATTTACAGATTCAGTGAAATCTCTATCAAAATTCCAATGGCATTTTTCACATAAATAGAACAATCTGATAATTTGTTTAGAATCACAAAAGACCCTGAATAGTCAAAGCAATCTTGAGAAAGAGTAAAGCTAAAAGCATGAAGTTCAGTGATTTCAACTATGTGACAAAGCTATATTACTCAAAACAGTATGGTACTGGCATAAAAAGAGACACATAGGTCCATGAAACAGAATAGAAAGCCCAGAAATAAACCCATACATATACAGTCAATTAATTTATGGCAAAGGAGCCAAACTAGACAATGAGAAAAGACAATCTCTTCAATAAATCATGTTGGAAAACTGGACAGCCACATGCAAGAGAATGAAACTGAACCCAAAACTTAGGCAATATACAAGAATCAACTCAAAATAGATTAAAGACTTGAATATGAGACTTGGAACCATATTACTTCTATAAGAAAGTAGACAAAAATCTTGACACTGGTGTTGGTGATGATTTTTTGGATTTAACACCAAAAGCAGGAATAAACAAGTGGTACCATTCTAAAGGAGATCGATACTGGGTGTTCATTGAAAGGACTGATGCTAAAGCTGAAACTGCAATACTTTGGCCACCTCATGCGACGAGTTGACTCACTGGAAAAGACTCTGATGCTGGGAAGGATTGGGGGCGGGAGGAGAAGGGGACGACAGAGAATGAGATGGCTGGATGGCATCACCGACTTGATGGACATGAGTTTGAGTGAACCCCAGGAGTTGGTGATGGACAGGAAGGCCTGGCGTGCTGTGATTCATGGGGTCGCAAAGAGTCGGACACGACTGAGCGACTGAACTGAACTGAACTGCATCACAGCAAAGGAAACTATCAACAAAATGAAAAAGCAGCCGTTAGAATGGGAAAAAATATTTGCAAATCATATAATTGATAAAGGGTTAATATCCAAAATATATAAAGAACTCACAGAGCTCAATAGCAAAAAAAAAAAGATAAATAATCTGATTTAGAAATGGGCAGAGGATCTAATCAGACATTTTTCCAAAGAAGGCATACAGATGGCCAACAGATCCATGAAATTGTCCTTGACATCATAGTTATTAGGGAAAAGTGAATGCATGGCAAAAACCACCACAATATTGTAAAGTAATTAGCCTCCAATTAAAATAAATAAATATATGAATAAAAATTTTTAAAAAATTAAAAGTTACCACCTCACCTTATAACTGTTAAAATGCTTATTATCAAAAAGATAAGAAATAACAAGTGTTCATCTGGATATAGAGAAAAGGGAACCCATGAGCTCTGTTAGTGGGAATGTAAATTGGTGTAACTACTAGGGAAAACAGCATGGAGGTTTCTCAGAAAATTAGAAATATAACTAACATATGATCTAGAAATTCCACTTTCAGATATTTATCCAAAGGAAACAAAACACAAACTTGAAAAGTTATATGCACTCCCAGGCTCACTGCAACACTATTTATAATAGTCAAAACATGGAAGGAAACTAAGTGTCCATCAGTGGATACATGAATGAAGAAAATGTGGAAACATGTATACATACAATGGAATATTCAGTTCAGTTCAGTTCAGTCGCTCAGTCCTGTCCGACTCTCCACAACCCCATGAATCACAGCACGCCAGGCCTCCCTGTCCATCACCAACTCCCGGAGTTCACTCAAACTCATGTCCACAGAGTCAGTGATGCCATCCAGCCATCTCATTCTCTGTCGTCCCCTTCTCCTCCTGCCCCCAACCTTTCCCAGCATCAGAGTCTTTTCCAGTGAGTCAACCCTTGGCAGGAGGTGGACAAAGTATTGCAGTTTCAGCTTTAGCATCAGTCCTTCCAATGAACACCCAGGATTGATCTCCTTTAGAATGGACTGGTTGGATCTCCTTGCAGTCCAAGGGACTCTCAAGAGTCTTCTCCAACACCACAGTTCAAAAGCATCCATTCTTCAGCAATCAGCTTTCTTCACAGTCCAACTCTCACATCCATACATGACCACGGGAAAAACCATAGCCTTGACTAGATGGACCTTTGTTGGCAAAGTAATGTCTCTGCTTTTTAATATATTATCAAGGTTGTTCATAACTTTCCTTCCAAGGAGCAAGCGTCTTTTAATTTCATGGCTGCAATCAGCATCTGCAGTGATTTTGGAGCCCAAAAAAATAAAGTCTGATACTGTTTCCACTGTTTTTCCATCTATTTCCCATGAAGTGATGGGACCAGATGCCATGATCTTTGTTTTCTGAATGTTGAGCTTCAAGCCAACCTTTTCACTCTCCTCTTTCACTTTCATCAAGAGCCTTTTGAGTTCCTCTTCACTTTCTGCCATAAGGGTAGTGTCATCTGCATATCTGAGATTATTGATATTTCTCCCAGCAATCTTGATTCCAGCTTGTGCTTCTTCCGCCCAGCATTCCTCATGATGTACTCTGCATATAAGTTAAATAAGCAAGGTGACAATATACAACCTTGACGTACTCCTTTTCCTATTTGGAACCAGTCTGTTGTTCCGTGTATAGTTCTAACTGTTGCTTCCTCACCTGCATACAGGTTTCTCAAGAGGCAGGTCAGGTGGTCTGGTATTCCCATCTCTTTCAGAATGTTCCACAGTTTATTGTGATCCACACAGTAAACAGCTTTGGCATAGTCAATGAAGCAGAAATAGATGTTTTTCTGAAACTCTCTTGCTTTCTCCATGATCCAGCGGATGTTGGCAATTTGATCTCTGGTGCCTCTGCCTTTCCTAAAACCTGCTTGAACATCTGGGAGTTCACGGTTCACATATTGCTGAAGCCTGGCTTGGAGAATTTTGAGAATGACTTTACTAGTGTGTGAGATGAGTGCAATTGTGCAGTAGTTTGAGCATTCTTTGGCATTGCCTTTCTTTGGGATTGGAATGAAGACTGACCTTTTCCAGTCCTGTGGCCACTGCTGAGTTGTCCAAATTTGACTTAGCTATAAAAACGGAAACCTTGCAACAACATGGACAGAACTTGAGAACATTAAGCTAAGTGAACTAAATCAGACAGAGAATGATATACTGTTCAATGTCATTTATATGTAGATGCTAAAAGACAACAAGAATATGGGAAAAAAATAAATGCGTGGATACAGAGAACAGGTTGGTGTTTTCCAAAGGCAGGGGTTGGGGGGATGGGTGAAATGGATGAAGGGCATCAAAAGATACAAATCCAGTTATAAAATAAATAATTCATGGGATGTAACACATAGCATGGAGACTATAGTTAATAATATGGTATAGACATACCTTGTTTTACAGTACTTGAATTTATTGCACTTAACAAGTATTTTTTCTGTTTTATTGTTGTTTTGGGGTTGTTGGTTTTTTTTTGTTTTTTTTTTTTTTGGTAACACTAAATTTAAAATGAATTACCAACAAGGACATACTATACAACATAGGAAATTCTGTTCAATGTTATGTGGCAGCCTGGATAGGAGGGGAGTTTAAGGGAAAATCAGTTCAGTTCAGTCATTTCAACCTTCCTTGACTTTGCATTCCAGGATGTCTTGCTCTAGGTGGATGATCACACCATTGTGATTATCTGGGTCATCATCTTGCTTGTATAGTTGTGTGTATTCTTGTCACCTCATCTTAATATATTCTGCTTCTGTTAGGTCCATACAATTTCTGTCCTTTATTGTGCCCAACTTCGCATGAAATGTTCCTTTGGTATCCGTAATTTTCTTGAAGAGATCTCTAGTCATTCCCATTCTATTGTTTTCCTCTCTTTCTTTGCATTGATCACTGAGGAAGGCTTTCTTATCTCTCCTTGCTATTCTTTGGAACACTGCATTCAAATGGGTATATCTTTCTTTTCCCCTTTGCCTTTCTCAGTTATTGTAAGGCCTCCTCAGACAACCATTTGCCTTTTTGCATTTCTTTTTCTTGGGGATGGTCTTGATTCCTGCCTCCTATACAATGTCACGAACCTCCATCCATAGTTCTTCAGGCGCTCTATCTGATCTAATCCCTTGAATCTATTTCTCACTTCCACTGGATAATCATAAGGGATTTGATTTAGGTCATACCTGAATGGTCTAGTGGTTTTCCTTACCTTCTTCAATTTAATCCTGAATATTGCAATAAAGAGGTCATGATCTGAGCCACAGTCAGCTCCTGGTCTTGTTTTTGCTGACTGTATAGAGTTTCTTCATCTTTGGCTGCAAAGAAAAATCAATCTGATTTTGGTATTGAACATCTGGTGATGTTACATTTTTTTACAAGAATGAAAGTTTGTTGCAACTCTTCATTGTCAGATGATGGTTAGCATTTTTAGCAATAAAGTATGTTTTAATTAAGGTATATACATTATTTTTTAGGCATAACGCTATTGCATACTTAATAGACTCTACTAAGTATAGTATAAATATAACTTTTATATGCTCTGGAAAACCAAAAAATTTGTGTGACACAATATTGTCAGTTAGGTTGCTCGGTAATGTCTGACTCTGCGACCCCATGGACTGCAGCACACCAGGCTTCCCTGTCCATCACCAACTCCCAGAGCTTGCTCAAACTCATGTCCATCCAGTCGTCCATTGAGTTGGTGATTACATCCAATCACCTCATCTTCTGTCGTCCCCTTCTCCTCCTGCCTTCAATCTTTCCCAGCATCAGGGTCTTTTCCAAGGAGTCAGTTCTTCACATCACTATATTTTAATGTTTACTTTATTGTTGTGGTCTGGAACTGAACTGACAAAAACTCCAAGATATGCCTGTATTGTATACTTGAAAATTACTAAGAGAGTACAAGTTCTCAACACAAGAAAAAAAAATTATATATGGTGAGGGACGTCAACTAGATTTATTGTGGTAAATGTTTTACAGTATATACACATATCAAATTGCTATGTTGTACACCTTGAAACTAATGTTTAATGTCAATTATATCTCAATTTAAAAAATCTAATTGATAATAGCCAAATGACAAAATATTTAGGTAAATGTAATAAAGGTTCAAAACCTATATGAAGAAACAACAATACCTTATTAAAGCAAGATAAAATATCTTGTTAAAATAAGAGCTGAATAAATGGGAAAGCAAATCAAGTCTGAATGTATAATTTAAAAATAAGAAAGAGAAAGAAAGAAAAGGTAAATTTCTAAATATTAACTGACTCTATTCCCCTAACATTAAACAAAAACTTTATGGGAAAAAAATAGAAATTGAAATAAAATTAATATACACTTGTCAAAAAAAATCTGTTTGTGGGGCAGGATGGATAACAAATGTGTAAATTTCAAAATGCGATAGGTAAGAGTTGGGAGGCTGAGTAATTTGCCCCTCCTCTCCTGTTCCAACACTTGGGCATCCAGTGTTCACAATGTCAAGTTACCTGTCATGCCTCTCATGTTAGGCATGCCTAACATGCCTAGCCTGTTACCATGCTATCTTTGTGTGACTCTTAAATGTATCAAGTTCAGCAATGGCATCATCAAAGGTGAACAATCTATCCACAGATTAATATATAAATAAAATAAGGCACACATATATAATAGAATAGTATTCAGCCATTAAAAAAAGGGAAATTCTACCATTTGCAACAATATGGATGGACCTTGAGGGCATTGTGCTAGTGAAATAAGTCAGACTGAGAAAGAAAAAACATATATATACATGTATATACACATATATATCTTTATATACATACATCTCACTTCCACTGTATATTGGAAGGACTGATGCTAAAGCTGAAACTGCAATACTTTGGCCACCTCATGCGATGAGTTGACTCACTGGAAAAGACTCTGATGCTGGGAAAGGTTGGGGGCGAGAGGAGAAGGGGACGACCGAGAATGAGATGGCTGGATGGCATCACCGACTCTGTGGACATGAGTTTGAGTGAACTCCGGGAGTTGGTGATGGACAGGGAGGCCTGGCGTGCTGTGATTCATGGGGTCGCGGAGAGTCGGACACAACTGAGCGACTGAACTGAACTGAACTGAACATATATCTCACTTACATGTGAAATTAAAATAAATTCATAGAAACAGAGTCAGACTTGTGGTTGCTGAGGGGAAGGTAACTGAGTAAAGATGGTTAAATGGTACAAACCTCCAGTTATAAGATAAATAACATAGATTTGTTTTCTAACATGTTGTCTTATCTACAACATGATGACTATAGTTAATGTTTTATTGTGTATTTGAAAGTTGTAAGAGAGTAAATCTTAAAAGTTCTCATCACAAGGAAAAAAAGTGTAACTATGTGAGGTGATAAATGTTAGCCCAGCTTATTGTCGTAATCATTTTGCAGCATATGCATTTTTCAAAACTTCATGTTGTACACCTTAATATATAGTATAATATGTCAATTATATTTCAATAAAACTGTAGGGGGGAAAAGCTCTCTTTGCAAGAGAGCAGGCTTTCTCCATGAAGTTTAGAATTACACAATAGAACACAGAGAATTTACAGCCCAGACCCAATACAATAGGATGTCTTTGGTTGCATTTTCTTTTTCTAACTTGAAAAGCATCTTGGTAGACTTGCTGTGACTGATCCATAATCCTTTCTTGTCGTCACCAGCAGTAACCTAAACCAAGTAACAGTAGTAGTCTCCTTTCATTTTCAAGTAAATGACTTTGCTCTGGGCTTGTGAAACACTAGGGAATTTTTTTTTCCAAAAGAGACAGTAAATCACTTGCCGATACCTCAGAGCTCCTTGTCATCTTTCTCTCTGTTTTCTCAAGCCATTGGAACCTTCCCTCATTTTCTCAGCATTTGAGACAACCCTCCAAGATGATCTATGGACTCCTACAACATTTTCATAAGCAACTGAGAGAAGATGAATTCAGCTTCTTGTTCAGACTTCATGAAAGCAGCCATGTCAACATATCACTCAGCTTTTTTGTCCAGTTTGGCTTTTGCACCAGCACATTTTCAACCATGACTGGAAGTTTGAGCCAGAGGTGGGTCATAGTGGATGGAGAAAGGTTCTGCTATCTCTGAGCATTGGCAGTGGCAAGGTTAAAATTGTCCCTGGATCCTGCTACTCACAGATTTTATCTTTAATTTGTAGCAAAGTGAATATGAAAGAAGTAATAATTGTATTACATCCTCATCCTTCAATTCACCAGAGCAGCCTCTTTTTCCTTGTGGAAGAGAATTCCAAACTGAACCCATGAACTCTTGCAGAAATTGAACTCAGAAAATGATAAATATTTATCCCATCACCAACCTTTTCAGTAAAATTCTCTAGCCTTTTACAGAGTTTAGGAATAATTCTTAGTTACTCAGGTGACTGCCTTGGGTGTCTCTGCTTCCTTCTAAATCACTGTTACTATAAGTACAGTATTTGAATAAAAATCAGCTTCTTCTCTATCTACATTTTCTTTTAAAAATCCTTGAAACCTCTGTAGTTACAACAGTTGTATATAATACAACAAGGGTATAATTATGTATTAGAATTGTCTCTAATTTACTACACAGCTTAATTCTTAAATTTACCTATGCCAGACAAAGAATGTTGCCTGTTACATCAATAAACAATAGATGTTACAACCATCAAGCTACTGGCCACTGCAACAGCCCCCACCATCCGAGGGGATCCAGATTGGAGAAAGGAGGATACTAGCCCTAGATAGTTCAGGTGCAAATCAAAGGAATGATTTCAATGAGTTTAGACTCTTACATCTCTCATGCATCATAAGGTGCTAAATTCATGAATCTGAGATGCCTGGTGTTTCTTTAACAGTAATCTTTCCATGTTCTGACTACCTGTTTTTTTGTTGTTGTTTATTTGTTCTTTTAGCAAAACTCCTGTATATTCTGGCTCCTCCCTCACCTCTTCAGAACAGTCCCTCAGGGCTATCTGAGACGCCTCTCCTGAGCTTAAGTCCTCAGTATCTCTGCCAAATAAAACATAATTCTTAAGTTTTATGTTGTGCACCTTTTTTTTTTAGCCAACACCTAATTAATGCAAAAATTTCCAAAAAATGAATGTTTTTCTTAAAAGTAACTTGCACTGTGGTTTACTACCCTATGTTAGAAGAACAAGCAAAACTTAAATCTTTTCAAATACATAATTTCAACATGATAATTTAGCAAAATGTGGCATGACAATTTGAAATTAACATGTAACTTGTAATTTTATAAATTAAAAATGCACAAAATATTTGATAACTTTTTGAGTCTGTTCTAGTAAAGCCAACTGTGTTAATGATTAAAGTTAGATATATTAAAAAGACCAAAAAAAGCCCATTTAGCTGTCCAGAAAAGAATCATCATCACAAAACCAGATCATCAAAAATCACAATAATGAGACTCAAATAGAACTTACTGTATTATGCTACAGTATTTCTCCTTAAAACAAATAAAACTGCATGTATTTTCATATAAACAGATATCATAGACCCTTCCTGTAAGTTATTAAGTTATTGCTTTGTATCATGATGATAAGTAAGGTAAGTGAAAGTCACTCAGTCATGTCTGACTCTTTGTGACCCCATGAACTATACAGTCCTTGGAATTCTCCAGGCAGAATACTTGAGTGGGTAGCCTTTCCCTTCTCCAGCAGATCTTCCCAACCCAGGAATCAAATCAGGGTCTCCTACATTGCAGGCAGATTCTTTACCAGCTGAGCTACTAGGGAAGCCCCTAGTTTAAGCCCTTTTTAGATTATAAACTCCTGATTTCCCTTAGAGCCAGGACTTTATAAGGCTTTCCATCATAAACTATTTCTCTGTCCCTTTGAGATATAAATTTTCTCCTAACCTTTTGCCCATTTTACAACTCAAGGATGTTTCTCTCAAGGACCTGGGAATCATCCCTTTGCAATTTAATCATCAAGAAAGACAAGGATTCTAACTCCCAGTCTTCGTAGGAAGATAGAAGTCTATCTTTGATAAGTACCTTTAGCAAGCACAGATGGCCTAACACTGCACAACCTCCTCTGAAGTCCTCCAATACTTTTCCATCAGCTCAGCAAAGGGCTTAAAAATCCTTTGGCCTCTGTTTCCCAGGGTTAGGTTAAATCTCTCTACCCTATTGCAACAGCCTTGAATAACATCTTTCTTTCCTGTTTAACTCTGTCCAGCATAATTTTTCTTTGACATTGTCTATAGACTTTTTCACTTTATCCAAGGAATGTGTTCATTAACTACCAACTATTTGCAAGGTCCTATCTTGGGCACTATCAAAATGAATGTCCCCCCTTAGAGGTTATACGTGAATGTAAATACAGAGGGTCTTAATCAAGACTACAATTTAGAACAAGTTTTGCTCCAGTGTTTTCAGATTATTTTTTTTTATTACCTTCTCTAGCTAAAATGAGTCGGAGAAGGAAATGGCAAGCCACTCCAGTACTCTTGCCTAGAAAATCCCATGGGTGGAGGAGCCTGGTAGGCTGCAGTCCGTGGGGTCGCTAAGGGTCGGACATGACTGAGCGACTTCACTTCCACTTTTCACTTTCACACATTGGAGAAGGAAATGGCAACCCACTCCAGTGTTCTTGCCTGGAGAATCCCAGGGTCGGGGGAGCCTGGTGGGCTTCCTTCTATGGGGTCACACAGAGTCGGACACGACTGAGGTGACTTAGTAGCAGCAACAGCAGCAGCTAAAATGAGTACATTTTCCCTCCTTCCAGGTACTTCAGAAAAACACATGGAGTTGCAGAATGAAAAAAAAAGTCCGAATCCTCTAGTCTAACTGATTTGTTTTCTTGAAAGTGTTATGGTTTTAGATTTTATATTTAGGTCTATAATCCATTTTGTATTAATATTTTATATAATGCAAGTTTAAGATTAGACTTATTTTTGACACAGAGGTATCCAATTATTCCAGGCTACTTCTGGAAAGCAATGACCCTGTCTCCAGTTAACTATCTTTGTGTTTTTGTCAAATATCAACTTTTCATATTTATGAGTCTGTTTCTAGACTCCTTCGATTCCATTTATTTGCTTAACTTTATGCCAATATCCCAGGCTTGATGTTGTAGCTTTACAATAAACCTTAAAATCAGGTTGTATTAGCCATTGACTACTTTTCTTTATTAAGCATCTTCAAATCTGGGGGTGACATGTATTTCTGAAGGCCCCCAGAGAAAGAGGACAAAGCAAAGCTATCTAGATATGAGAAGACATTTTTGGTCTAAGCCATTTTGTGATCTAAAGGTGGTCACAATGCTTGTCCTTGAACAGGTCTCAGCAATTAATGACTCTAAGGGAACAAAAGAGTGCAGAAACATTGCCTGTTTTCAGACAAGGAAAGTTGTTCTCCAGGCATTCAGCTGGGTCCCACTCTTTGCAACCCCATGGACTGCAGCACGCCAGGCTTTCCTATCTTCACTGTCTCCCCCAGTTTGCTCAAACTCATGTCCATTGACTAGGGGATGCCATCCAACCAACTCATCCTTTGTTGCCCCCTTCTTCTCCTTCCCTCAATCTTTTCCAGAATCAGGGTCTTTTCCAATAGTTGTCTTTTCCCATCAGGTGGCCAAAGTGTTGGAGCTTCAGTTTCAGCATCAACCCTTCCGGTGATTATTCAGGATAGATTTCCTTTAGGATTGACTGGCTTGATCTCCTTGCTGTCCGACACCACAGTTTGAAAGCATCATTTCTTTGGTACTCAGTCTTTTCTTTGGTACTCAGTCTTCTTTATGATCCAACTCTCACATCTGTATGTGACTACTGGAAAAACTATAGTTTTGACTAGATGTAACTCTTTTGGTAAAAAGTAATGTCTCTGCTTTTTAATATGCTGTCTACATGTGTCATAATTTTTCTTCAAAGGAGCAAGTGTCTTTTAATTTCATTTCTGCAGTCACCATCTGCAGTGATTTTGGAGCCCAAGAAAATAAAGTCTGTCACTGTTTCCATTGTTTCCCCATCTATTTGCGACGTGCTGGGACTGGATGCCATGATCTTCATTTTTTTGAATGTTGAGTTTTAAGGCAGCTTTTTCACTGTCCTCTTTCATCTACATCAAGAGGTTATTGTTTCCTCTTCACTTACAGCCATTAGGGTGTTATCATCTCCATATCTGAGGTTATTGCTATTTCTCCTGGAAATCTTGATTCCAGCTTGAGCTTCAGCCAGTCCAGCATTTTGCATGGTGTACTCTGCATATAAGTTAAATAAGCAGGGTAATAATATACAGCCTTGAGCTTCCCTTGTGGCTCAGCTGGTAAAGAATCCACCTGCAATGCGGGAGACCTGGGTTCAATCCCTGGGTTGGGAAGATCCCCTGGAGAAGGGAAACGCTACCCACTCCAGTATTCTGGCCTGGAGAATTACATGGACTGTATAGCCCACGAGGTCTCAAAGAGTCAGACATGACTGAGTGACTTTCATTTTCACTTTCTTTCACTCTGCATATAAGTTAAATAAGTAGAGTGATAATAATATACAGTCTTGACATACTCCTTTCCAATTTTGAACCAGTTCATTGTTCCATGTCTGGTTCTAAATGTTGCTTCTTTTCCTGCATACAGATTTTTCAGGAAGCAGGTAAAGTGGTCTGGTATTCCCAGCTCTAAGCATTTTCCACAGTTTGTAGTGATGCACAGTCAAAGGCTTTAGAATAGTCAATGAAGATGTTTTTCTGGAATTCCCTTGCTTTCTCTATGATCCAACAGATGTTGGCAATTTGATCTCTGGCTCCTCTCCCTTTTCTAAATCCAGTTTGTGCATCTGGAAGCTCTTGGTTCATGTACTGTTGAAGCCTGGCTAGCATGTGAAATGAGTGCAATTGTGTGGTAGTTTGAACATTCTTTGGCATTGTCTTTGGGGACGGAATGAAAACTGACCTTTTCCAGTACCGTGGCCAATGTTGAGTTTTCAAATTTGCTGGCATGTTGAGTGTAGCACCATAACAGCATTATCTTTTAGAATTTAAAATAGCACAGCTGGAATTCCATCACCTCCACCAGCTTTGCTCATAGTGATGCTTCCTAAAGCTCACTCCACACTCCAGGATGTCTGGCTCTAGGTGAGTGATCACACCATTATGGTTATCCTGGTCATTAAGACCTTTTTTGCATAGTTTCTCTGCATATTCTCACCACCTCTTTTTTAATGTTTTCTGTTTCTGATAGATCCATACCGTTTCTGTCCTTTTATGTGCCTATCTTTCCATGAAATGTTCCCTTGGTATCTCTGATTTTCTTGAAGAGATCTCTAGTCTTTCCCATTCTATTGTTTTCCTCTATTTCTTTGCACTGTTCACTTAAAAAGGCTTTCTTATTTCTCCTTGCTATTCTTTGGAACTCTGCATTCAGTTGGGTTTATCTTTCCTTTTTACCTTTGCCTTTTGCTTCTCTTTTTTTCTCAGCTGTTTTAAGTCCTCCTCAGGCAAGCATTTTGCCTTTTTGCATTTCTTTTTCTTGGCGATGGTCTTAAACACCGCCTCCTATACAATGTTATGAACCTCTATCCTCAGTCTTAAGGCACTCTCTCAGATCTAATCTCTTGAATCTATTTGTTACTTCACTGTATAATCATAAGGAATTTGATTTAGGTCTACCTGAATGGCCTAGTGGCCTTCCCTACTTTCTTCAATAAAAGTCTGAATTTTGCAATGAAAAGTTCATGATTTGAGCCACACTCAGCTCCCGGTCTTGCTTTTGCTGACTGTATAGAGCTTCTCCAACTTTAGCTGCAAAGAATATAATCAATCTGATTTCAGTATTGACCATCTGGTGATGTCCATGTGTAGAATCATCTCTTGTGTTGTTGGAAGAGGATGTTTGCTATGACCCATGTGTTCTCTTGGCAAAACTCGTTTAGCCTTTGCCCTGCTTCATTTTGTACTCCAAGGCCAACCTTGCCTGTTATTCCAGGTATCTCCTGTCTTCCTACTTTTGTATTCCAGTCCCCTATGATGAAAAGGACTTTTTTTTTTTTTTTTGGTGTTAGTTCTGGAATGTCTTGTAGGTCTTCACAGAATTGTTCAACTTCAGGTTCTTCGACATTAGTGACTGGGGCATATACTTGGATTACTCTGATATTGAATGGTTTGCCTTGGAAATGAATAGAGATAATTCTGTCATTTTTGAGATTGCACCCAAGTACTGCATTTCAGACTCTTTTGTTGACTATGAGAGCTACACCATTTCTTCTATGGGATTCTTGCCCACAGTTGACCATCTGAATTAAATTCTCCTGTCCCCATCCATTTTAGTTCACTGATTCCAAAGTATCTGATTTAGAACACTGATTCCTGAAATGTCTATGTTCACTCTTGCTACTTTTTGTTTGACCACTTCCAATTTACCTTGATTCATGGACCTAACATTCCAGTTTCCTATGCAATATTATTCTTTACAGTATTGGACTTTACTTTCACCACCAGACACACCCACAACTGGGTGTTTTTTCCACATTATCTCAGCCTCGTCATTCCTTCTGGAGCTATTTCTCTGCTCTTCTCCAGTAGCATATTGGATACCTATCAACCTAGGAGGGGTTCATCTTTCAATTCATCTTTTTGCCTTTCGTACTGTTCATGGGGCTCTCAAGGCAAGAATGCTGAAAGAAAATGAAGTCACTCTGTTGTGTCTGATTCTTTGCGACCCCATGGACTGTAGCCCACCAGGCTCCTCCATCCATGGGATTTCCCAGGCAGGAACACTGGAGTGGGTTGCCATTTCCTTCTCCAGGAGATCTTCCCGACCCAGGGATTGAACCTGGGTCTCCCGCATTGTAGGCAGACGCTTTACCGACTGAGCCGCCAGGGAAGTCAAGAATGCTGAAGCGGTTTGCAGTTTCCTTCTCCAGTGGACTACATTTTGTCAGAACTCAGGCATGAAAATAATAATATTGAAGGTGTTATTCACTCAGCGGTGCCTCACTCTTTGCGACCCCTATGGACTATAGCCTGCCAGGCTCCTCTTTTTCATGGGATCCTTGAGGCAAGAATTCCTGCAAGTAAGTATTAGTCATTCAGTCGTGCCTGAGTCTTTGCGACCCCATGGACTGCAGCCCACCAGGCTCCTCTGTCCATTAGATTTTCCAGGCAAGAACACTGGAGTAGGTTGTTTTTTCTTTCTCCAAGGGATCTTCCCAACCCAGTGATCAAACCCATGTCTCCTGCACTGTAGGCAGATTCTTTACCAACTGAGCTACAAGTGAAGAATGGGCTGCTATTTCGTTCTCGGGTATCTTCCTGACCCAGGGATCAAACCTGGATCTCATGCATTGTAGGTGGATTCTTTACCATCTGAGCCACCAGGGAGCCCTTAATAATGGTAAAGATAATATTAATATATCAGTTGTGAAGACTCCCAGTTCTGTTTCAGCCGTAAAGGTTAGCCTGGAGTGCTCAACCACCAAACTGAAACTGAGGAAGGATGATGGGATCTCTTCTGACCCTCATGATTTCAATAAAACAAAGCTGAGACTCTGAGTATGAGTGTTTCATGAATATGTATGTTTGTATGTGCTCATTCATGTCCAACTCTGTGACTCCATGGACTGTAGACCACCAGGCTCCTCTGTCCACGGAATTCTCTAGTCAAGAATACCGAAGTGGGTTGCCATTTCCTACTCCTGGGGAATCTTCCCAACCCAGGTTTCACACCCATGTTTCCTGCATTGGCAGATGGATTCTTTACCACTGTGCTACCTGGGAAGCCAGAATGTATGTGTACTCTTAGCTTAAAAGTTCCCCAACTTTGTTGTTCAGGGAGACACCACTTGAGAAAGATCCCTGGTGTTCTCCTTGTTTGTTGCAAGTAACAATGCCTCCTTCTTATAATCTTTCACTTGGTCGTCTTTCAACTCAACACCCACAAAGAGCCAAACCCCGTTTTGGAATAACAGTTCTTTAGCATTACAATATGAATTTTAAAATCAGCTTGACAGTTTCTACCAAAATAAATCTGCTCAGATTTTAACTGTAATTTTGTTGATAATATTGATCTTTCTGGCCATGAAAATGATATCTCTCTCCTTTTATTTAGGCTCTCTTTAATTTCTCTAAGTAACATTTTATAGTTTTAATGTATATATCTTACACATTGTCATATTTATCTCTAAGTATTAAATAACTTTGATGCTATAAATGACATGTTTTTTATTCCGGTGTGTGAATATTTATTGCTAGGATATCAAAATACAATTATTCTTATGAATTGACCTTGTTTCTGAAAACAAACTTATTAGCTTTAATACAAAGCTGGATAGAAATAGTGACAAACATCCTTGATTTCTGTCATAGGGGAAAGCATTCCATCCTGATCACTGGGGGAAAGCTTTCCTTCTTTCATTAAGATGTATGATTATGTTAGCAGTAGGATTTTTGTAGATGTCTTTATCAAGTTGAAGTAAGTTTCCTTCAATTCCCAGTTAGCTGATAGCTTTACCAGCAGGCATGTTGGATTTCTTGATAAAGTCATGAAATAAATTCACACCCACCCAACACACTCACACACACATAAGTGAACAAAATAACTATTTTCACTGTGTAGTGTCTTTTTGCTTTTTTCATTCCTCTTAAGGCCCTAATACTAACTCCTGTTACTCCTGGGTCTCTGTATCGTACTTGTCCTGTCCATTTCAATCTAATACCACATTCTGTCGTCTCACTTTTCATTTGCCCTCAGAACATGTATTAACAGGCATTCATCACTCTATTGCTGAAGCCAAGAACAAGTATCATACTCCTTATGTCTATCATTGTCCAGAACTACTGTTTTCTCAACCTACCCTGTTCCATTTGCCCCATAGCCTGACCTAAATAAGCCGAGCTAGACTGGGGTCGCTAAGAATCGGACACAACTGAGCGACTTCACTTTCACTTTTCACTTTCAAGCATTGGAGAAGGAAATGGCGGCCCACTCCAGTGTTCTTGCCAGGAGAATCCCAGGGACAGGGGAACCTGGTGGGCTGCCATCTCTGGGGTCGCACAGAGTCGGACACAACTGAAGCGACTTAGCAGCAGCAGCAGACTGTAAAAAGTTTGATAACATCAATAAAATATAATGATATTAGGAATTCTTTAAATTTTGAGAGAGAACACATATAGTTTAGGCAAGCAGGAAGAAAGGATACTAGAAGACAACCTCAGGGGAAAAGTAGTGTTTTTCAACTGTTACTATATAATTTAGTATAACTTTTTATCCTTTGAAAGTGAAACCAAGTAGGACCCTGTGGGGCTCCTGGGCATGAAAGCCTTTCTGCGTCCCCGCTCCACCGTTCCTTGTTTGTAGGAGGCAGACTCCAGCCTCCATGACCTACCCTAAGTCCCAGTAGGTAGATTTGGACAGCTGTTAATCAGGGAAGGGAAGGGATGCAGAGACAAGGGAGGATCAGCCAAGAAGAAATAGTGCATTCTTGGGGCAGAGTCCTTTGGGTTCTACCTCAGGGGATATATATATATATAATAATATCTTTGACTTCTTCACAGAACTAAAACCCCAAACAAATGGAAGATGTTAGCATTCTTCACTTCACACAAGACCACGTGAGGCTAGATTAAAGGACCAGAGAAGCTGATCAAGTGTATTCCTGACACACGGTTAAAGAGTGTAGGACCATGTTGTTGCTGTTCAGTGACCAGGTTACTAACCACTTAAGGGAAGGGTGGCAAATTTTCTTACCTTGCAGAACTCTTGTTTTTCTACTTCAAAATTGCTTGCTCGAGTCTACTATTTAAGGTGTTTTTCTTTTTTTTTTAAGTAGTGATAAATAACTCTAACAATATTCAGTCTAGTTCAGTCGCTCAGTCATGTCCGACTCTCCGCAACCCCATGAATTACAGCACACCAGGCCTCCCTGTCCATCACCAACTATTAGAACCTCTTTAAAGGTAGGGAATAGGAAATGGGAATTAGGAATAGGAATAGGAATTAGGAAATAGGAATAGGAATAGGGTAGGGAATAGGAAAAACCAGAGACCTCTTCAAGAAAATTAGAGATTCCAAGGGAACATTTCATGCAAAGATGGGCTCGATAAAGGACAAAAATGGTATGGACCTAACAGAAGCAGAAGATATTAAGAAGAGGTGGCAAGAATACACAGAAGAACTGTACAAAAAAGATCTTCACGACCAAGATAGTCACGATAACATGATCACTGACCTAAAGCCAGACATCTTGGAATGTGAAGTCAAGTGGACCTTAGAAAGCATCACTACGAACAAAGCTAGTGGAGGTGATGGAATTCCAGTTAAGCTATTTCAAGTCGTGAAAGATGATGCTGTGAAAGTGCTGCACTCAATATGCCAGCAGATTTGGAAAACTCAGCAGTGGCCACAGGACTGGAAGAGGTCAGTCTTCATTCCAATCCCAAAGAAGGGCAATGCCAAAGAATGCTCTAACTACCACACAATTGCACTCATCTCACACGCTAGTAAAGTCATGCTCAAAATTCTCCAAGCCAGGATTCAGCAATATGTGAACCGTGAACTCCCAGATGTTCAAGCAGGTTTTAGAAAAGGCAGAGGCACCAGAGATCAAATTGCCAACATCCGCTGGATCATGGAGAAAGCAAGAGAGTTCCAGAAAAACATCTATTTCTGCTTCATTGACTATGCCAAAGCCTTTGACTGTGTGGATCGCAATAAACTGTGGAACATTCTGAAAGAGATGGGTATACCAGACCACCTGACCTGCCTCTTGAGAAACCTGTATGCAGGTCAGGAAGCTACATTTAGAACTGTACACGAAACAACAGACTGGTTCCAAATAGGAAAAGGAGTACATCAGGCTGTATATTGTCACCTTGCTTATTTAACTTATATGCAGAGTACATCATGAGGAATGCGGGGCTAGAAGAAGCACAAGCTGGAATCAAGATTGCTGGGAGAAATATCAATAACCTCAGATATGCAGATGACACTACCCTTATGGCAGAAAGTGAAGAGGAACTCAAAAGCCTCTTGATGAAAGTGATAGAGGAGAGTGAAAAGGTTGGCTTGAAGCTCAACATTCAGAAAACAAAGATCATGGCATCTGGTCCCATCACTTCATGGGAAATAGATGGGAAAACAGTGGAAACAGTGTCAGACTTTATTTTTTTGGGCTCCAAAATCACAGCGGATGCTGATTGCAGCCATGAAATTAAAAGACGCTTACTCCTTGGAAGGAAAGTTATGACCAACCTTGATAGTATATTAAAAAGCAGAGACATTACTTTGCCAACAAAGGTCCGTCTAGTCAAGGCTGTGGTTTTTCCCATGGTCATGTATGGATGTGAGAGTTGGACTGTGAAGAAGGCTAATCACCAAAGAATTGATGCTTTTGAACTGTGGTGTTGGAGAAGACTCTTGAGAGTCCCTTGAACTGCAAGGAGATCCAACCAGTCCATTCTAAAGGAGATTGATCCTGGGTGTTCATTGGAAGGACTGATGCTAAAGCTGAAACTCCAATACTTTGGCCACCTCATGCCAAGGATTAACTCACTGGAAAAGACTCTGATGCTGGGAAAGGTTGGGGGTGGGAGGAGAAGGGGACAACAGAGAATGAGATGGCTGGATGGCATCACTGACTCTGTGGACATGAGTTTGAGTGTACTCCGGAGTTGGTGATGGACAGGGAGGCCTGGCGTGCTGTGATTCATGGGGTCGCGCTCAGAGAGTCTAACACGACTGAGTGACTGAACTGAACTGAACTGAAAGGTAGGGAACATATTTATTTTCATCTTTATCTTTAAACTCTGGGAGGGTACCTGGCCTATTATTAGAGACTCAATAACTATCTACTGAGTTCATAAATGAATTAGGGGATGAATAAACAAAATAGTAAATAGATTTAATACAAATGAAGATATTCTACGGCATCACAGAAATCTAACATTCACATCTCTTTTAGATAGGCACACTGTTTTTCAGGGTTTATTTTCTTTTTAGAAATAATATAGATTATATGATATATTAATAACTAATTATCTCAGACACACTGTTAATCAGAACTCATGTCTTCCTAATCGAGTTCATGACTCAATCCTAAATTATCCATGGTGAAAAGGTATTGGATCTAAGAAAAAGACGTCTGAAATTCTACAACCAAATTTTAGCTCTGAGGACTTCCCTGGTGGCTCAGATTGTAAAGCATCTGCCTGCAATGTGGGAGACCCAGGTTCAGTCCCTGGGTTGGGAAGATCCCCTGGAGAAGGAAATGGCAACCCACTCTAGTACTCTTGCCTGGAAAAGTCCATGGAATGAGGAGCCTGGTAGACTATGGTCCATGGAGTTGCAAAGAGTTGGACACGAATGAGCGACTTCACTTTTCATGTTATTCTTAGAAAACAGTGGTTGAGCATAAAAAAAATCAAGCCATTTAACTTATCTCATTTTTCAAAATAAATAAATCTGTTTATTTTAATAGAAATGAGAAGGTGCCATGAACATTTTTAAAATATGTGGCTTGGTTTCCAGATGGTGCTGTTATGATGCTGTTGAAGAGATGCTATTAAAGTGCTGCACTCAACATGCCAGTAAATTTGGAAAATGGCAGCGGCCACAGGACTGGAAAAGGTCAGTTTCATTCCAATTCCAAAGAAAGACAATACCAAAGAATGTTCAAACTACTGAACAATTGCCCTCATCTCACACACTAGCAAAGTAATGCTCAAAATTCTCCAAGCCAGGCTTCAACAGTACATGAACCAGAGAACTTCCAGGGGTAGAAGCTGGATTTAGAAGAGGCAGAGGAACCAGAGATCAAATTGCCAACATCTGCTGGATCATAGAAAAAGCAAGAGAGTTCCAGAAAAAGATATACTTCTGCTTTATTGACTACACCAAAGATTTTTGACTATGTGGATCACAACAGAATGGAAAATTCTTAAAGAGATGGGAATACCAGACCACCTTACCTGCCCTCTGAGAAATTTGTATGCAGGTTAAGAAGCAACAGTTAGAATCAGACATGGAACAAATTGGGTTTGGATGGCAACAAATGGACTGGTTCCAAATTGGGAAAGGAGTATGTCAAGGCTGTATATTGTCACCCCGCTTATTTAACTTATATGCAAAGTTCATCATGTGAAATGCCAGGCTAGGTGAAGCACAAGCTGGAATTAAGAATGCTTGGAGAAATATAAATAACCTCAGATGTGCAGATGACACCACCCTTATGGGAGAAAGTGAAACCTCTTGCTGAAAGTGAAAGAGGAGATTTTAAAAGTTGGCTTAAAGTTCAACATTCAAAAAACTAAGACCATGGCATACAGTCCCATCACTTCATGGCAAATAGATGGGGAAAGGGAAACAATGGAAACAGTGACAGACTTTGTTTTCTTGGGCTCTAAAATCACTTCAGATGGTAACTGCAGCCATGAAATTAAAAGATGTGTGCTCCTTGGAAGAAAAGCTATGACCAACCTAGACATCATATTAAAAAATAGAGACATTACTTTGCCAACAAAAACAAGGGTCCCTCTAGTCAAAGCTATGGTTTTTCCAGTAGTCAAGTATGGATGTGAGAGTTGGACTATAAAGAAAACTGAGTGCCAAAGAATTGATGCTTTTGAACTCTGGTGTTGGAAAAGACTCTTAAGAGTCCCTTGGACTGCAAGGAGAACCAACCTGTCCTAAAGGAAATCAGTCCTGAATATTCATTGGAAGAACTGATGCTGAAGCTGAAGCTCTTATACTTTTGCCACCTGATGTGAAGAGCTGACCCTTTGGAAATGACCCTGATGCTGGGAAAGATTAAAGGCAGGAGGAGAAGGGGATGACAGAGGATGAGATGATTAGATGGTATCACCGACTGGATGGACATGAGTTTGAGCAAGCTCCAGGAGTTGGTGATGGATAGGGAAGCCTGGCATGCTACAGTCCGTGGGGTCACAAAGAGTCGTACTTGACTTAGTGATTGAACTGAAGTTAGCTCCAGATAGCTTAGCAGTAAAGAACCCACCTGTCAATGTAGGAAACGTGGGTTCAATCCCAGGTCCAATCCCTGGGTCGAGAAGATGCCCTTGAGGAGAAATGGAAACCCACTCCAGTATTCTTGCTTGGAAAATTCCATGGACAGAGGAGACTCACAGGCTACAGTTCATAGGGTCACAAAGAGTCAGACGTAGTGATTAAACAACAACAGAGACAATGCTATTTATTCACCCAATTATTTCATATTCTTTCAAGCACAGCTAAGCTTCACTTCCCAGCCTCCCTGCATCTAGAGATCATCATATGAACAATTCTCACCTAAAGAATGTGAGTACTTGGGGATGCATTGCTTCTAGCCCGAGGACGTGAAGAACAGGTTACCAAGTTCAAGATGGAAATGTTTGGGCCTCACAGTCCCTACTTGGAAAGGAGCTCTGTGGGACAACAACTCAAACTACAACTTGCTGTTGCCTTAGCAGAAGGTACACCTTTGTTATTTAAAGACACTGAGGTTAAGGGTTTCCTTTTTTTTCCTTCTCAGCACAGCTAGAGCTACTCTAATAAATTTAATACTCACTAAATATAAGTAGAAAGAGGCTGGAAAGCTTTTTAGAATGTAGGAAATTTTGTGTAAACCACAGAAGTCAGTTTTGGTCCATGGCCCCCTCATTAGAAACCAGATGTCATTTGATTTTGTGTTTCCTTGTGCCGCATTAGGTTGTCTTGGGAGACCAGGGATATACTTTCACAATTCCTTTCGATCAAATCATGTTGACAAGGTATGTCTTTAGATACTCCTCATACCAACAAAGAGGGTCTTTACTATATCTTCTTGCTATTTTGGATCATTCATTTATTTGATATACTATATGCTGAAGCCCCTATACTTTGGCCACCTGAAGAGAAGAGATGACTCATTGGCAAAGATCCTGATGCTGGGAAAGACTGAAGGCAGGGGGAGAAGAGGACAACAGAGGATGAGATGGTTGGATGGTATCACCGACTGGATGGACATGAGTTTGAGCAAGCTTCAAGAGTTGGTGATGTACAGGGAAGCCTGGCATGCTGCAGTCCACGAGGTCTCAAAGAGTCAGACACGACTGAGTGACTGAACTGAAATGAACTGAAAATTATGTAAAATAATCCAAGCTGTTGCAATAACTATGATTGCAATAAGTACAATTTGAGGAATGTTGCTCAGTCGTATCTGACTCTTTGCAACTCCATAGACCGTAGCCCACCAGGCTGCTAGGCCCATGGGGATTCTCCAGGCAAGAATACTAGAGTGGGTTGTTATTCCCTTCTCCAAGGGATCTTCCCAAACCAGGGATTGAACCCAGGTCTCTGGCATTGCAGGCAGATTCTTAACCGACTGAGCCACAGGGAAGCTCAGTTTGAGGCATAAATCTCTTTATTTTTCAATAACACTTGAGATTTAATAACTGGCTCAATGTCATAGCTTAAAACCTCTTCAAATTGTTTATTTTTAAAAAACTATCATTAAATTTCATTTCTTAACTGGAAAATAAAGGCGAAAAAGCAAAATTGTAATGGAATAATAATTACTAAAATGCTTCTACAGGGAAAGCATTTTCTAAGGGGTAAAAAAAGCATCACTTTTGATGATGCTATTCTCACCCTTCTTCCTTCACTGTCACCTCAGTGTTATCCTAAACATTAATGACACTGAATAAGCTTCTTCCCATTTTTCTATTCCTTTATGGAGGTTTGCCCTCTCCATAGTATCTGGGCATTTAATAAATGCCCACAGAAATATCTTGTCTAGCTGTGGTAACACCTGTTACCTATCTCAGATCTCTATCTCAAGAATACTTTCTCAATTTGCACACAAAAACAGGCTCTTATCATTTCATATGATGAGCAGACATTCACCTAAAAAAAAAATCTAGTTTTGGTAAACCTTTCAGCCAACTTTGATAAAACTCCACAGTTTAAATGTGTCATATGACACTTCAAAATATAAAGTTAGATCAAAAATCAAAAGCTAAGTAAGAAACATTAGAGTGATGCATGGTTTTACTTCTAACAGTTTTCTTACATGAATTGATCAAGTTTAATTTGATCTGAGTAAAATGGTAATTATATTATCTTAATTTAAAAGTGTATTTTCTTCAGAGGAACCTAAAAGAATTTCTAGATACAATTTTATTAATACTGTAGTTAGACAACCTTGTCTTTTTATAACTGAAGGATAATTTTAACTTCCAAAAGTATATGACAAGAAATACAAACTATCTAAGATTTCCACAGACTGACGCTTTGAGTAACATTAATACATTTGGAGTTATATTAATATATAACCTTGCTAAAACAGGGAAATTGATTCAATGGGAAAATAAATAAGCTAGATCTATTAAAGATTCTGATCCCAAAGTAAGTTGGAAGACTTTATGTGTCCACTTGCTCAATCTAAATGAGCATCTGTTTGTAAAATGAGAAGGGTAATAAATCAAGACAAAATCCCAGAAACAAAATCCAAATCTAGCAATAATTAAATGATTCTGTCTCTGCATTTGAACTGGAAACAATAGAGAGGAAAACAAGACTAATCATCTCTTGTTACCTAAGGAAATCTGGAAACTATAGGCAATGGTAGCAATAATAATATTAACAATAAAAATACACACACACACACACACACCTGCACACAGCAGTCTTCACCATGCCTTCTCAATGCCTTGCAGGTGTCAAAATTAGTTTCTGAAACTTCTCTGTTTTTTATTTGCT
This sequence comes from Moschus berezovskii, assembly GCF_049115385.1. Lineage (NCBI taxonomy): Eukaryota > Metazoa > Chordata > Mammalia > Artiodactyla > Moschidae > Moschus > Moschus berezovskii. Next base: position 15,983,693 of record NC_142480.1, on the reverse strand, counting down.
TGAAATTCTATGTCTTTTATATTAATTTATATACAATAAATTTGCTGTTTTTGGTATAGAAGTCCATGAGTTTTGATGAATGTGTAAAATCTTAGGTCACCACGATTAAAAAACAGAACAACTCTATCAGTCAAAGAAAAATTTTCTACATTGCCCTTTGTGGTCAATACCTCACACACTCCCAATCCCTAGAAACTTCTGATTTCTTTTCTGTGCTTTTAGCTTTATCTTTCCCAGAATGTTTATATTTTTGATGAAAAATTAATTAATAGTCAATCTAAGAAAGAAATAGAGAATTTTATTTGAGCCAATCCGAGGGTTATAACCCAGCAGATAGTCTTTCAGAAAGCTCTGAGGACTGTTCTGCTGGATAGAAGTCAAAGCACAGCTGTACATGTTTTCGAGACAAAGGGTCACACATCAAAGTAAGAGACTGACAGTTTACATGGCCCAGATCTGCACATACAAGGCAAGAAGTGGGTCATCATGACTCCTGACAGGATTTAGAAAGGAATCTTGTCTCTCAAGGAGTTACCTTGCTGGCACCAGGAGAAAATTGCTCTTTTTGGTTGAGGAGGTATTCTTGCATCTTCTGAGGTCTAGTTAATGTATAATGGAGATACACGATGCACACTAAAAAGAGTTAGTAGCCCAAAAGGGCAGAGAGAATTTTATATGCAAAAATTTTCTCATTCAGCCTTAAAAATAACTTTATCTCATATCTGTACATGGGGAGAGAGACAGAAAATAAATCATACAATAGTCTTTTGTGACTGACTTCTTTCACTTAGCATAATTCACTCAAGATGTATCCATATTATTGGTTTGTATCAATAGTTTGTTTCATTTTATTGATGAGCATTACTTTATTGTATGAATATATCATAGTTGGGTTATCCATTCCCATGGTGAAGGATATTAATTGTCTCTGTTTTGGGCAATTATAAATAATGCTGCTATAAACATTCACTCTTAGGTTTTGATGTACATATAAACTATGTGTCTCTTGTGGAAATAGTAGTGAGATTGCCACTCATTACTATTGGCACAAATACATTTAACTACATAGTAAACTGTCCAACTGTTTTCCAAAGGAGTTGCACCATTTTGCATCAGCAATTAAGAAGCATTCCAGTTGTCTCACATCCTCATCAGTTCGGTTCAGTCGTTCAATCATGCCCGACTCTTTGTGACCCCATAAACTGCAGCACAGCAGCCCCCCTCGTCCCTCACCAACTCCCAGAATTTACTCAAACTCATGTCCATTGAGTCGGTAATGCCATTCAACCATCTCATCCTCTGTCATCTCCTTCTCCACTTGCCTTCAATCTTGCCCAGCATCAGGGTCTTTTCCAATGAGTTAGTTCTTCACATCAAATATTGGCCCAAATATTGGAGTTTCAGCTTCAGCATCAGTCCTTCCAATGAATATTCAGGACTGATTTTGTTTTGGATGGACTGGTTGGATATCCTTGCTGTCCAAGGGACTCTCAAGAGGCTTCTCCAACACCACAGTTCAAAAGCATCAATTCTTTGGGACTCAGCTTTCTTTATGGCCCAACTATCACATCCATACTTGTCTACTGGAAAAACCATAGCTTTGACTAGATGGACTTTTGTTGGTAAAGTAATGTCTCTGCTTTACAATATGCTGTCTAGGTTGGTCATAGCTTTTCTTCCAAGGAGCAAGTGTCTTTTAATTTCATGATTGCAGTCACCATCTGCAGTGATTTTGGAGCCCCCCAAAATTAAGTCTGTCACTGTTTCCATTGTTTCCCCATCTACTTGCCATGAAGTGATGGGACCAGATGCCATGATCTTGGTTTTCTGAATGTTGAGTTTTAAGCAAACTTTTTCATTCTTTGCTTTCACTTTCATCAAGAGGCTCTTTAGTTCTTCACTTTATGCCATAAGGATGGTGCCATCTGCTTATCTGATATTATTGATACTTCTCCTGGCAATCTTGATTCCAGCTTGTGCTTCACCCAGCCCAGCGTTTCTCATGATGTACTCTGCATATAAATTAAATAAGCAGGGTGACAATATACAACCTTGAGGTACTCCTTTCCCGATTTGGAACCAGTCTGTTGTTCCATGTCCAGTTCTAACTATTGCTTCCTGACTAGGATACAGGTTTCTCAAGAGGCATGTCAGGTGGTCTGGGATTCCCATCTCTTTCAGAATTTTCCACAGTTTGTTGTGATCCACTTAGTCAAATGCTTTGGTGTAGTCAATAAAGCGGAAGTAGATGTTTTTCTGGAACTCCCTTGCTTTTCTGATGATCCAGTACATGTTGGCAATTTGATCTCTGGTTCCTCTGCCTTTTCTGAATCCAACTTGAACATCTGAAAGTTCACGGTTCACGTATTGCTGAAGCCTCGCTTGGAGAATTTTGAGCATAACTTCGCTAGCGTGTGAGATGAGTGCAATTGTGCAGTAGTTTCAGCATTCTTTGGCATTGCCTTTCTTTGGGATTGGAATGAAGACTGACCTTTTCCAGTCCTGTGGCCACTGCTGAGTTTTCCAAATTTGCTGGCATATTGAGTGCAGCACTTTCACAGCATCATATTTTAGAATTTGAAATAGCTCAATTGGAATTCCATCACTTCCACTAGCTTTGTTCATAGTGATCTTCCTAAGCCCCACTTGATTTCACATTCCAGGATGTCTGGCTCTAGGTGAGGGATCACACCATCGTGATTATCTGGGTCATGAAGATCTTTTTTGTATAGTTCTTCTGTGTATTCTTGCCACCTCTTCTTAATATCTTTTGCCTCTGTTCAGTCCATACCATTTCTGTCCTTTATTGAGCCCATCTTTGCATGAAATGTTCCCTTAGTATCTCTGATTTTCTTGAAGAGATCTCTAATCGTTCCCATTCTATTGTTTTCCTCTATTTCTTTGCATTGATCACTGAGGAAGGCTTTCTTATATCTCCTTGCTATTCTTTGGAACTCTGAATTCAAATAGGTACATCTTTCGTTCAGTCCTTTGCCTTTGCTTCTCTTCTTTTCACAGATATTTGTAAGGCCTCCTTTGACAACCATTTTGCCTTTTTGCATTTCTTTTTCTTGGGGATGGTCTCAATCCCTGCCTCCTGTACAATGTCTTTAACCTCAGTCCATAGTTCTTCAGGCACTCTATCAGAGCTAATCCCTTGAATCTTCATCAGGAACTGCTAATGTCAGCTTTTTTTTTTTATTGTTTTAACTATTCTCACTGTAATTTTAATTTTTGTTTTCCTAGTAACAAATTACGTTAAGCATGTCTTCATAGGCTTATTTGTCATCGTTATATCTTTTCTACTAAAATCTCTGTTCAGATATTTTTTCTACTTTGAATTGAATGGTTCGTTCTCTTATATTTGAATTTTGAGTGTTCTTTATACATCTGGTGGCTCCTTCTGAATTGTAATTACAACAGGCAATGAAATCTCCATCCAAGATCTTATCAAGAAACTCTTACACATAGTTTAGGTGACTTGCTCAGAATTTTGTAGTAATTCGTTGTAGCAGTAAATCAAATCTATATTTTATCCAATCATGCTTTTATTCTACCTCTACTTCTTTGATGAGAATGTAAATTGGTGTACCTTTTCGGAATTTTATCAATGTCTACCACAACTTGAAAATGTATAAGCCCTTTGATCTAGTAATGCCATTTCTCAAATAATTAATCAGTTATTTAATGTATCAAAGTGAACTTTTTGACTTAGGATAATGTTACTAATTGGTGTTCTGAAATTGTTATTGGATAATAAATTGTAGCAAAATTATATGCATAGTTTGATCCATTTTTAAATAAAAATTATGTGCAAATCTACTCAGTCAGTAAATATTCACTAAATGTCTTCTGTTTGCCAGAATTAACTGTGCTGTATACAAGGAATACAGAAATAAGCAATCATGCTCTCAGAAGAAAAAAAAATCACATAAAAATGCATTAGACCTTATAGATAGAAAATAAAGTGACAGTTTGGAGGACAGAAAAAAGAAAATCATGATCATGTGAAATATATCTCTGAAACATCCCAAATAAATCAGTTTGCATTATTCCTCATGGGCATCTGATAGCAAGGTAAACAACGAACAAAATATACAACAGTGACTAATGTGTGTGTGGAGGCAGAAGCAGCTGGTTCTAGAAGACAAAAGTTCAAATCTTAGTTATGTCAGTTTCTACATGTTTTAGACCTCATCTGTGAGATGTGGATTCTACAATTATCGTGTGAATGAGTGAAATATTCCAAGGCAGCATAATGGCTGTCACAGAATAAGCACAAAATAAATGTCAGCTGCCATTATTATTATCATTATTATTACTGTAACTGAGCAGGACCCTATTGGGACCTTCCCATGACAGACCCCACCCCATGTTTGCTGCCTGCCTCTTGATTGTAGAAAAAACTTTAGTCTTCCAGGCCTCACCTGAGTCTCACAAACTGGCTCAAGGATTAATGACAGAAGAAATGTGAAATTTAGTAACAAAAAATATCAATTGGGCCAAGAGAACTGGTAACAATTTAAACAACAAAAGAGCCATATAGCAGAGTCATAGAATCTTTAGTTTCTTTCTACAGGACATAGATAACAGTGTCTGATGCCCATTCCTGAGTTGTTTTGCAGATACTGAATATCCCACCAAATGGGAGAAATAAACTGCAAGACAACTGTGAATACACAGCCCCCAGACTGTCTGGAGCCTGACAATTGATGTTAATTAACCCTTGTGACAACACCTTGTTACCTCACCATCCATCAACCTCAGCACTGTTTACCAGCTGATCACACACCCTGTGACTCTCTTTTTCACCTTGCCTTTAAAACCCCTTCTCTGAAATCTACCAGGGTGTTTGGGTCTTTTAAGAATGAGCCACCCATACATCTTGCTTGGCCCTTGCAATAAACCTTTCTTTGCTCCATACCCCAACATTTTTTTGGCCTCTGTATACATTGGGCACATGAATTTGAGTTTAACAACATAACTGCTATCTGGATGAAGAAAAAATGGTAATTTTCAGTCAGGCATATCAATGATTTTTTCTGTATCTAAAGTGGAATTTGATTTCTAGGCATTTAATTTTTAAAATGTATATCTCTTTACATTATCTATTATTAATTAAAAATGAATATTTTGTGAGGATCATGGGAGTGGGGAGATCATTTGAGATATTCCTCATTAATATTATCTTCCTTTATAAGTAGAAGGATACAAAATATACCTATTAAAGAAATATGCTTGAATACTGAAACAGTAATATAGGCATCCCTGAAATAAAAGGCTTGGTTTGCAAATAATAGGAAGGTTGCAAAGGGCTTTGAAATTTCATGGCATCTAATAGCTATAATTAAGGGATCAGTAATGACCACAATTGCATAAGGATCATATAGGAAATGAGTCACTCATCCTAATCCTTAATGATATTGGAAAGGAAAGGTTACATGCTGGCAAATTTGTTAACATTTTCCTCACATTTCAAATCTGTTCCTGAAAGATAAGTGCAGCTGCTGCAGAGAGAATTAAAAGATAAAAGCAGTCTTGGGTTCTATAAAACTTAAAGATAAAGATGTTATCCCTGAGGTCTCCCTCAATGCCTATGCATGACGCTTCTGCAATTAGCATTGGCAGTTGATGTTATAGAAATGAACTGCTGAAAGGGCATGCTGTTGAGAAAGGAAATCCTCTAAAGAGAATGAGGCAGAAGTTTTTTTGTTTTTTTCATAAAGCAAGTGGGAATAATAATAGGAATTTATAAAGTATGCTTTGATTGCAAACTAGTCACCTAAGAGTGTTTTTGAACTGCTCATTATGTTGTCATGTTGCTAAACTCTCTTGACTTGGAAAAAGATAAATATCCACAAGACAAAGAAATTCTTCAAATATCTTCCTGAAATTATTGAATTATGCGATATAGAGTGACTATAAATCTGTTTTTATTATTTCCCCTTTTCTACTGCTTTCGCTTTATTTTCACTTCAGAAGGAAAAGGAAAGTGGTTGTTAATGTGACATCAGAGACACAGTTTCAAAGATGTGTCCCCTGTGGTCTTCCAATCCCACTTGCTGTCTCTATAATTCAGGAAGAAACAAGACTACCTGTTTCATTCCAGCAACCTGACAGCTCTCCTAGTTGAGCTAATAGATTGTAAAGTCCCTCTTAAGTACTTTAGACAAAGAATGCAGTTGTATTCTTGCTTCTGAGATTCTTAATAATTAAACTTGAATGTGTGCTGTCACCAAAGGCTTGTCTCCTTTTAAATCTCTTTGAGTTTATTTTCTACAAAAGCAGTTAAATTTTCAAGAATGTTTATACCCTTAATTGCAAACTCCTTAAAGACAGGGACTGTTTACTCTTTTCATATCCTCTGCACCTAATATAGTGCCACCCACAATTGTCAGTACTCGACAAATATGTAAGGAAAGGAAATAGAAGAGAAAGGGAAAGGAACAGGGAAATTTCCTACAGTGAAATAATAACCAGACAGCATAATTCCCTGAACTTTACCCTTGTTCTGCTCAAGAAATTTTAAATATTAATTGAACTTTTCGTTTAGCCATAAATATGAATTTATTTAAAATTATTGAAAATTTATCCTACCCGTAGCTTCAGAGAATATTTAATATTATGCTGTAATCTCTTTTATGCCATTGTTCCTAAAAATATCATTTGTTGAAATCACCATCCCTCATTTTTTAAAAAAAAAATAAAATGTGTGGGGTTTCCCATGTGGTCTAGAATCAACCTGCCAATGCAGGGGGACATAGGTTCCATCCATGGTCCGAAAAGATTCCATATGCCACGGGGTAACTAAGCTCATGTGTCGGCAACTACTGAAGCCCACACACCCTAGAGACTGTGATCTGAAACAACAGAAGCCACTGCAATGAGAAGCCAAATGCATTGCAACTAGAGAATAGCCCCTTTTCACAGCAACCAGAGAAAGCCCATATACAGCAAGGAAGACCCGTTGCGGCCCAAAATACATATTAAACAAATAATTTTTTTCTAAGTTTGGACTGTATTTTTTAAATATAAAAATTATACATGCTAAACCCAGTCTTCTCATCTTTGTATCCCTAAGAACAGATACCTACATAGTTAGGGTTTGGTAAATGTTGAACTGAATCAAGAAATTTTTAACCCAAATTAAATGCACACATCTCCTGAAAACCCCCAAGGGTACTGGGGACAAGCTTTCCTGGAGATGAACAAGTTGTACAACTTGAGGAAACCAGGGCCACCTGGGGAGTAAAATCAAGGGTTCTGAGTTTTTCCTTGCAATCCTGCTTCTGATTCTGATTTTGCCTCCTGAGGCCAAGGAGGCCCTACTCTAAGGGCACCACAGACAGTCTCACTGACTCCTACCACCCAATGCCAGTATCCTGGGCATTGCAGTTGGAATACTTCCCTTGATGAAGAGGAGAGGAAAAGTGCCTTCTCAGAAATGCTCTTTCCAAAGTTAGCATACTCCCATTATCCAAGAGGGCATAAACCATTAGCCCAAATGATTGCATGCCCCTTACAATGGGCAATTCGTTGCATTTCTCTTTGATAAATGAACTAGTTGAAAAAAAATTATTTATGCTTAGCTTAGCACTTGGAAAATATGGTTGTTGTGTTTTTTAAAAAAAAAAAAAACCTATTTTAAATACATATTTTTAAAAAGTGTAAAAAAGTATGGGGTTTCCCAGGGGGCTCAATGCATAAAGGATCCGTCTGCAATGCCGGAGACACAAAAGATGTGGGTTCGATCCCTGGGTGGGAAAGATTCCCTGGAGTAAGAAATGGCAACCCACTCTAGTATTCTTGCTTGGAGAATCCCATGGAGATAGGAGCCTGGTGGGCTACAGTTCACAGGGGTCACAAAGGGTCGGACACACCTTAGCAACTGAGCACATGGCAGGTAAAAAAGTATAAGCTTACCCATGAAGGTTGAGCAGAATTCGCCACCCTCACAATATACCTTTTTGGCATAAGGAATATAGTTGGTTAAGAAACAGCAAACAAAGAGAAGCTCTGAAAATGAAATAGGAGTTACCCTTTTACAAGAGAAATTTACACTTATAAGGTAAATTGCCATTTGTAACGGTATCACCCTCTCTGTACCAGGAGGAGGAGAATGAATAATCTCTAGAAACTGTTATCAGTGGAGAAGGCATATAAATCTGCATAATAATCATACCGTTTATCATTTTTGCTTTTCCTAGTAATTTCCCATAACCAGCCTCTCCCTGCCCCAACATCTTTACTTTACTTTTGCCTGAAAATGGTGTTTAAGGTGGTGACTTGGGCCACTTCAGGGAGTTACTCAGTCTTCCTGGGCATCTCCTTTATGTACAGGAGGTATGCGTGTGTGTGATCAGTGGCTCAGTCGTGCTCAACTCTTGCAATCCCATGGACTGCAGACCACCAGGCTCTTCTGTCCATGGAATTTTCTAGGCAAAAATACTGGAGCAGGTTGCCATTTCCTACTCCAGAGCATCTTCCTGACCCAGGGATCGAACCAGCATCTACTGGATTGGCAGGCAGATTCTTCACTAAATCACTTGTGAAGCCCACACAGGAGGTATAAATGTTATTAAACTTCTGTTTGTTTTTTTCATGTTAATCTGTCCTTTAATTATAGGGACTCTTCAGTCAAAACCATAGGATAGAAGGAAAATTTTGCTCCTCATCTACATCCTGTAAACAAAAGAAAGTTGCCCACCATTTGGTTCCACAAAGATCAAGTCATTAGCCACTGCAATCACTGTACAAGTATACCCTAAAAGGAGTTCAGGATAAAGCAGGATGTATCTGCTTTGTATATATGACCCCTAGATAGAACGTATATCTAAGGAAGAATTTCACTGGGCCCAGATTCTTGCATCTTCCATACTCTGATAAGCATTAAAAATATCAGCTGAGATACATGATTCCTGTGACTAGCAATAACTTTTTACCAAGATGTGTATTTGATTCTCAGGCCAAAAAAAGGGGGAAAAAAATCATATATATACTGACTCCTTCCCTGGCAGGAGTTCCTCGGAAGCTATATGAGAAGCTGTTTCCTGTCCCCAGTAAGCCCCCAAATAAAACTGAAATTCACAGCTCTCACATTCTGAGTTGTTTTTTTTTTCCCTCACTCAATAACCCATTCCCCACTTCCCAAGAATAATCACTACTTATATTTTGACATATTTTCTTCTTGAAAATTTTAATTTTCCTATTGTTTTAATAATTGATACTTTGTATACAATTTTATATCTTGACTTTTTGCATGGTATTATACCTAATTATCTATGACCCTCTGTAAAATATGGTAGCAATTTACATTCCCACCAGAAGTAAATGAAAGAAATATCACATACTGAAATTTTAAAATATACATTTTGCAAATTTCTATTTTTTTCCTTTTTTAAAAAATGTCTTAGCATTCTGCTTTAGCTTCAAAAGACTTAGTGGTTTTCTAAACAACTCTCTAAAGGCAAAACAACTCTCAAAGATTCAAACATTTTTAAAAATTTAAGTCATCATGTTTCATTTCTTTCCAGAAGAAAGAAGATTGCTTGATTATTGATCCTGCAATACAGTAGAAACTGGAGTGGAAGCAATTCTAAGAGTCAAATTGCTAATGATCCATATGTATAGTGTTTCTATTATCCCATCTTTTAGAGAAAGTTTCAGAACATTTTAGCTGAATAGGTAGGGTTACTTCTTATGGATACAAGTCTCGATACCAACTGGAATTGAATAAAAAGATGACCATAAAGAACTCAGAATTAAGACAGGAGTGGGGGGGCACTTCAAAAAAATGGTATGAACTTTCCTTTTGATTGTATGCTGAAAAAGTCAATGGTTTTTCATGTCCAAGAACAGTGACTTAACGTGGACAAGTTTATTTACAGGATCTGGTAGTATCTCATGTCTTCTTGGGAATTTTGAGAGTTGTCTTAGAGGCCAAGGATTAAATTAAAGGAAAGAAATCTACTACTTTAGTTCAAAATTTCTTTCTTCTAGTTCCCAATCACATGTTAAAAAATATGTATATAAATTTTGCTATTTGGTGAGAGGGATATATTCATCAAAACTGAAAAGTACTGATTTTGTATTTCTCGTAAGATCTAAGCAACAGCAAAAGAGAAGGCACAAAACAGCATGAAAGACTCACTTGAAAATTTCTATTCAGCAAGATGAATAGGTTGAGTCACACAAATTGCCACAATTCAGTTATTTTTAACTTATAGAAATGACAAATTCATATTATTCAACCTAATATACTAGCAAATGTTACTTTTAAAGAGAGAATCCTTGATTGCTGATACCAACTAAAGGGGGAGAAAACCATTCATTGTATAATAGTAAGAGTATATGTTGCATCATTGTCATTAGCAATTATTAATAATTACTGTAATTAAGAACTTAAGAACCCTGTTCTTAGCCCACACACCCTAATTATGCTCTGACAGGTGCTATAATTTCTTCTGTATATGACTATTAATTGAACTTATCACATTGCTTCACAAATGCACGTATAACTGTAAGCTCTCTGAGGTCAAGTCCCAGGTTGTCATGCCTAGCACTTTCTCAAGCAGAAATAGGCACTCAATTATACTTTGAGGATTGATAAACCAACAGAAACTGGAAAAATAATTCTGCTGTCCTAGATTATTTTTATTATTATGGAGAGAATTCATTCAGCTCAGGATAATACAGATTTAAGTTGAGAGAATGCAACCTAGGTTTCAGCTAAACTGTAATGTGCATCATTGTAGCATCTTAGATTCAATGAAATACAGTAAATTAAAGAGAAAAATATTTAACATGGTAAAATGAAACTCCCCACACCTTTCATTGTCATGGGGTCACAAACTCTGTTGATGTCATTTCAGAACATTTCTTACCTCTCTGAGAGCAGTGACTCAGGTTCTGGCATCGCTCATGAGCTAAAGTGATGATGCTTCAGTCCCACCAGATTGTGGAGAACTCATATATTACAAAGAATAAAGCCAATTATATTTTTACTGCCTGGTTTCTATAGAATATTCTTGTATTGTCAGGCCATAACATCAGCATTATCATGTCTATTAAATATCTTAAACCATCTGGTAATAAAAGTGAACAAAAGAATTCAAATGGTAATTTCCTTCAAGATTGCTAACTCCCTGGAATTATGTGCCTTTTGGTTTACACAAATGGTCTGGATTGCTTTTCCTTTACTTAAGAGTTTGACAGAGTGCTGTCTTTCTCCAAATATAAAAAGGACTATTTAAATGAAAAATCCAAAAAAGCAAACCATTTTCTCCAAAAATACCATTATTGTAATATCATTTTTAGTTTTTATTGTGTTCATGAAGAGCCCTGCTCTGTTTTGTACAGAGAGCTATCAATACAGTGTTGTCCTCAGTAGAACGAGGATATTGGATCATATGTTTTTGAAATTGTCAGTTCAAAATTTTCTTGATTAAGAGGTTTAACATCTACCATGCGGTGAATATCACCAAGACAAAAATGTCTGAATTATTAACTGAATGTTTTCAATTTTGAATCTTTGCTACCACCAACTAGCTCAAATATATGATGCAATAAAAATAACGTGAAAGCTGGAGTCAAAACCCTTTGAATAGATAAGATTTTCTTATGACAACTAACCTTTTACTAAAGAGAAAGTGCCATCATCAGATTAAACAGTCCTAGATTAGAGTCCCAGCTCTCAATTAATTAGCTGTGTAAACTCAAAACAAGTGAGAATGATTACTAAAGAATATTTTATGGTTGAAAAAACTGAGACTCACTGAGATTAAGAACTTAATCACTTTCTTAATGCACAAATTAAAACAATTGTTACCTATAATTAGTTATCAGTAAGATGGAAAAACAGTGGAAACAGTGTCAGACTTTATTTTTTTGGGCTCCAAAATCACTGAAGATGCTGATTGCAGCCATGAAATTAAAAGACGCTTACTCCTTGGAAGGAAAATTATGACCAACCTTGATAGTATATTAAAAAGCAGAGACATTACTTTGCCAACAAAGGTCCGTCTAGGCAAGGCTATGGTTTTACCCGTGGTCATGTATGGATGTGAGAGTTGGACTGTGAAGAAAGCTGATCGCCGAAGAATTGATGCTTTTGAACTGTGGTGTTGGAGAAGACTCTTGAGAGTCCCTTGGACTGCAAGGAGATCCAACCAGTCCATTCTAAAGGAGATCAATGCTGGGTGTTCATTGGAAGGACTGATGCTAAAGCTGAAACTGTAATACTTTGGCCACATCATGCGACGAGTTGACTCACTGGAAAAGACTCTGATGCTAGGAAAGGTGGGGGCGGGAGGAGAAGGGGACGACCGAGAATGAGATGGCTGGATGGCATCACCGACTCTGTGGACATGAGTTTGAGTGAACTCCGGGAGTTGGTGATGGACAGGGAGGCCTGGCGTGCTGTGATTCATGGGGTCGCGGAGAGTCGGACACGACTGAGCGACTGAACTGAACTGAATATAAATATTATTTTTATTCTTACTTGTTAGTTACATTGTTAATATAAATAATATTGTTACATGTAAATGTTAGTCTAAATCTAAAGTATCATCAGTTCAGTTCAGTTCAGTTCAGTCGCTCAGTCGTGTCCGACTCTTTGCAACCCCATGAATTACAGCACGCCAGAGTTATTGTCTCTGCTAGGCTAAGATCAGAGCAAGTGATCTTTGATTGGAGAATCAAATACAAGCAATATTCTTTTAATAAATATTTTTATCACTATTACATTATTGGAACTTTGTGCCCATATGTGGTGTTGCACGCAAGACAACATGCAAGGCACCAGGAGATGGTATTGAGAAGATCCTCAATCCCATCTTATCAAATAAGAATCATAAAACAATTAAAATTCAGTTCAGTTCATTTCACTCAGTTGTGTCTGACTCTTTGCAACCCCATGGACTGCAGCACGCCAGGCCTCCATATCCATCACCAACTCCAGAGCTTACTCAAACTCATGCCCATCAAGTCATGATGCAATTCAACCATCTCATCCTCTGTTCTCTCCTTCTCCTTGTACCTTCAATCTTTCCCAGCATCAGGGTCTTTTCAGATGAGTCAGTTCTTCGCATCCGGTGGTCAAAGTATTTGAGTTTCAGCTTCAACAACAGTCCCTCCAATGAATATTCAGGACTGATTTTCTTTAGGATGGACTGGTTGAATCTCCTTGCAGTCCAAGGGACCCTCAAGAATTTTCTCCAACACCACAGTTCAAAAGCATCAATTCTTCGGTGCTCAGTTTTCTTTACAGTCCAACTCTCACATCCATACATGACTACTAGAAAAACCATAGCTTTATCTAGAAGGACCTTTGTTGGCAAAGTAATGTCTCTGCTTTATAACATGCTGTCTAGGTTTGTCATAACTTTTCTTCCAAGGAGCAAGTGTCTTTTATTTCATGGCTGCAGTCACCATCTGCAGTGATTTTGGAGCCCCCAAAAATAAAGCCTGTCGACTTTTCCACAGTTTCCCCATCTATTTGCCATGAAGTGATAGGACCAGATGCCATGATCTTAGTTTTCTGAGTGTTGAGTTTTAAAACTTCTTCACTCTCCTCTTTCATTTTCATCAAGAGGCTCTTTAGTTCTTCTTCACTACTGCCAAAAGGGTGGTGTTATCTGCATATCGAAGGTTATTGATATTTCTCCCGGCAATCTTAATTCCAGCTTGTGCTTCATCCAGCCCAGTGTTTCTCATGATGTACTTTGCATAAGTTAAATAAGCTGGGTGACAATATACAGCCTTGATGTACTCCTTTTCCAATTCGGAACCAGTCTGTTGTTCCATGTCCAGTTCTAACTGTTTCTTCCTAACCTGCATACAGATTTCTCAAGAGGCAGGTCAGGTGGTCTGGTAATCCCATCTCTTGAAGCTTTTTCCACCATTTGCTGTGATCCACAGGGTCAAAGGCTTCGGCATAGTCAATAAACCAAAAATAGATTTTTTTTCTGGAACTCTCTTGCTTTTTCAATGATCCAGTAGATGTTGGCAGTTTCATCTCTGGTTCCTCTGCCCTTTCTAAATCCAGCTTGAACATCTTGAAGTTCTCAGTTATGTCCTGTTGAAGCCTGGCTTGGAGAATTTTGAGCATCACTTTGCTAGCGTGTGAGATGAGTGCAATTGTGCAGTCGTTTCAGCATTCTTTGGCATTGCCTTTCTTTGGGCGTGGAATGAAAACACCTTTTCCAGTCCTGTGGCCACTGCTGAGTTTTCCAAATTTGCTGGCATATTGAGGGCAGCACTTTCATAGCATCATCATTCAGGATTTGAAATAGCTCAACTGGAATTCCATCACCTCCACTAGCTTTGTTCATAGTGATGCTTTCTAAGGCCCACTCGACTTTGCATTCCAGGATGTCTGGCTCTAGGTGAGGGATCACACCATCGTGATTATCTGGGTCACGAAGATCTTTTTTGTACAGTTCTTCTATGTATTCTTGCCACCTCTTCTTACTATCTTCTGCTTCTGTTCGGTCCATACCATTTCTGTTCTTTATTGTGCCCATCTTCCCATGAAAGATTCCCTTGGTATCTCTAATTTTTTTGAAGAGCTCTCTAGTCTTTCCAATCCTATTGTTTTCCTCTATTTCCTTGCACTGATCACTGAGGAAGGCTTTCTTGTCTCTCCTTGCTATTCTTTGGAACTCTGCATTCAAATGGGTATATCTTTCCTTTTCTCCTTTGTCTTTTGCTTCCCTTTTTTCACAGCTATTTGTAAGGTCTCCTCAAACAACCATTTTGCCTTTTTGTATTTCTTTTTCTTGGGGATAGTCTTGATCCCTGCCTCCTGTTCAATATCTTGAACCTCTGTCCATAGTTCATCAGGCATTCTGTCTATCAGATCTAGTCCCTTAAATCTATTTCTCACTTCCACTGTATAATCATAAGGGATTTGATTTAGGTCATACCTGAATGGTCTAGTGGTTTTCCCTCCTTTCTTCAATTTAAGTCTGAATTTGCCAATGATCTGAGCCACAGTCAGCTCCTTGTCTTATTTTTGCTGACTGTATAGAGCTTCTCCATCTTCGGCTGCAAAGAGTATAATCAGTCTGATTTCGGTATTGACCATTTGGTGATCCATGTGTAGAGTCTTCTCTTGTGTTGTTGGAAGAGGGTGTTTGCTATGACCAGTGCGTTCTCTTGGCAAAACTCTATTAGCCTTTGCCCTGCTTCATTCAGTGCTCCAAGGCCAAATTTGCCTCCAGGTATTTCTTGACTTCCTACTTTTGCATCCCAGTCCCCTATAATGGAAAGGACATCTTTTTTGTGTGCTAATTCTAGAAGGTCTTGTAGGTCTTCATAGAACCATTCAACTTCAGCTTCTTCGGCATTACTGGTTGGGACATAGACTTGGATTAATGTGATACTGAATGGTTTGCCTTGGAAACAAACTGAGATCATTCTGTCGTTTTTGAGATTGCATCCAAGTACTGCAGTTCAGAGTCAAAACTGACTCCACATAAATGCTCTGTGTGTACTAGAAAACTATTCCTATTCCAGTGAGTTTTGAGAAAAACGTCTCAATAAAGTAACATTACATCAAAATATCTCAATAAAATTCACTAAGATGTGAAGACAATATTTTACCAGAAATAATTTTTAAACATATTCTTTAGACACAAATATTTTCTTCACCCTAGATTCCTGCACCTTTCTATATTTCCTAGTATATGAGCCACCCATAAACCATCCCAGGAAAAAATCTAATTTAAAAGTTTCACTTCCTAGAAATAAAAAGAATAAATAAGCAGTTGTTCAAATCTCTGAAGTTAATTTCCAAAAACTCTTCTTTGGTATGACACTTAAATTTTATTATGATATTCCCTCTAACATTTTATTTCCTGCAGTGAATAATATACATAGGAAATTCCAAGAAAGGAGAAGTGAAAAATGTCTTTTTGAGATGGAAGATGTGTATTTTGGTATTAGCATCACATAGGATTCCTCCTCAGCAATGAACATCTGCTTCCTTTCATTATGACTGTTGTTACAGTTTCAAATGGCCATATGACAGCATTGCCATATACTGGAAATGCAAATGTTCAAGAAATATGCTCAAATGCTCCCTATGAAAGTATAATCAAGAAATAATTTTTAATGATATATGATAAGCAAAGAATAAACAAACACAAGGAATCAAGATTTAAATGTATATTTTGTGGGGTGCTTAGTCACTCAGTTGCGTCTGACTCTGTGACCCCATGGACTGTAGCCTACCAACTTCCTCCTCTAACCTAGAATTTTCAGGCTAGATTGCCATTTCCTACTCCAGGGGATCTTCCTGACTGAGGAACCAAACCATGACTCTTGTCTCTTGCACCTCCTGCATTGGCAGGGAGATGCTTTTCCATGTACACTAAATGCAAGATGTCTTATAAGCAAATTTATTGCCCAGTATTTTGATGGTCTAATAAGCAAGCAAAGAAGTAGTAAGATAATTTTATCTTTACTGCTGCTGCTGCTAAGTCACTTCAGTCGTGTCCGACTCTGTGTGACCCCATAGACGGAAGTACACCAGGCTCCGCCATCCCTGGGATTCTCCAGGCAAGAACACTGGAGTGGGTTGCCATTTCCTTCTCCAATGTGTGAAAGTGAAAAGTGAAAGTGAAGTTGCTCAGTCGTGTCCGTCCCTTAGTGACCCCACGGACTGCAGCCTACCAGGCTCCTCCATCCATGGGATTTTCTAGGCAAGAGTACTGGAGTGGCTTGCCATTGCCTTCTCCGAATTTTATCTTTAAGAGGATGTAAAAATATCTATGCTCATTCCAGTCACAAAAGGTAAAGCTAATACAAAAGAGAATTTTAGAATGTATTTGCTAAAAGGATTATCAAAGTTACATCTTCTACTTCTGAAGCAAATTTGGGCTTAACTTAAGGTGCTTACCTGATAACTCTGCCCTTTAAAAACTTGAAGAATTTACCTAAAGCTGCTGTATAATTTTTGCTGTCAAATTTAGAGGATTTGCTTAAATACTTTATTGTAGAGCATTTTGACAACCCTGCAGATTAGGTGATATAAATTACTCTTTTTTCTCTGATTCTAGCAGAGCATGTTAAATCCCAATCTTCCCACGTCCTCCCCATCTGTACCTCACAGTAGAGTCCATCCAGAGGAGTCACCAGTCCCTTAACACCTGCCATGTGTTCCCATCTCTGTGCCTTTTTCATGTGAGTTCTCTCTGGTTGGACTGCCCCTTAACCATTTCTCACTATTCTACACTCCAGTGGCATCTGAAGAATTCCTTTTACGTGGATTCTTCCTACATTTCTTCTCCTGTCTATTTGTATGTAACCTGATGTAATTACCATCTTCCTGAAACTCTCACATCACTTTGAACCTTTCCTAAGGTACTTATATTCTCATGCTTCTATTATCTTACGATTAATTCTGCATTGTTCTTAGATCCACTTCCCATTACATTCATTACAAATTCACTCATATTCAACATGTACATCGAATGAGTATTCTCTGTGTACAGACTATGTACCATGATCTGACTCAATAAAAATGAATATGATATTACCCTGGCCTCATGAAATTTACTTTGAGAGTATGTCCCACTCATTTTTTCTACCATTCACACTTTGAATGGTACTGTGCAAATTTTAGTCATAAAACAGGTATTTGTATAATTTAAGTCATTACAACGTGAGTGTTGATAATAAACAAAAAATAAGACAGCTGACAGTTTTGTATGTTATGTAAAAACCATTAGTACCTGATGTGAAGTCAATGCTCCTCTCTAAAACTGATACAGTAAAAGTAATGACTAACAACCACGATAGTATATTAAAAAGCAGAGACATTACTTTGCCAACCAAGGTCCGTCTAGTCAAGGCAATGGTTTTTCCCGTGGTCATGTATGGATGTGAGAGTTGGACTGTGAAGAAGGCTGATCGCCGAAGAATCGATGCTTTTGAACTGTGGTGTTGGAGAAGACTCTTGAGAGTCCCTTATACTGCAAGGAAATCCAACCAGTCCATTCTAAAGGAGATCAATCCTGGATGTTTGTTGGAGGGACTGATGCTAAAGCTGAAACTGCAATACTTAGGCCACCTCATGCGACGAGTTGACTCACTGGAAAAGACTCTGATGCTGGGAAAGGTTGGGGGCGGGAGGAGAAGGGGACGACGGAGAATGAGATGGCTGGATGGCATCACCGACTCTGTGGACATGAGTTTGAGTGTACTCCGGGAGTTGGTGATGGACAGGGAGGCCTGGCGTGCTGTGATTCATGGGGTCACAGAGAGTCGGACACGACTGAGCGACTGAACTGAACTGAACCTTAACTTTGGGGATGCTATGTAATATGGGGAAAATTAGCCTGGAATGTTACACAAACTAATTTTTTTTTAATTTTTACAAGATTGTTCTATCCTACAGGCAAGATCAAACTTAATTAACATCATTAATGATTCCTTAAACATATTAAGTTTTATAAAGCACCCTCTGGGTGACATTATATGTTGTATAAAAAGAAGAGGGATAAGTTCAGGTCTAATCATAGAAACCCTAACAATTAAAACTGTTCTCAAATAATTTCACAGACACATGTACTTTGTAAAGTTATTTTTCCAAGCATAAGTGCTCAGCATTGAAGTGGAAATAAAGACAAAATATCTGGAAATTTAAGTTAGGGGATAATTTCCATTGTTCATGGGTATTTCCTCACTCCATAACTTGCATATGACGGAGTGAAAGTCACTCAGTCATGTCTGACTCTTTACGACACCATGGACTATACAAGTCCATGAAATTCTCTAGGCCAGAACACTGGAGTGGGTAGCTGTTCCCTTTCCCTTTTCCAGGGAAGCTTCCCAACCCAGGGGTAGAACCCAGGTCTCCTGCAGAGCAGGCAAAGTCTTTTCAAGCTGAGCTACAAGGGAAGCCCAAGAATACTGGAGTGGGAAGCCCATCCATTCTCCAGCATGTCTTCCTGCCACAAGAATCAAACCAGTGTCTCCTGCATTGCAGGTAGATTCTTTATCAACTGAGCTATCAGGGAGGCCTCAGGAAACTTGCATATGATCATACACAAAAGCTCCGTAAAAATCACTTTTATTTAATTTTGGATTATCTAGTTTGGGCAGGCCTAAGAAGAATCGATGCTTTTGAACTGTGGTGTTGGAGAAGACTCTTGAGAGTCCCTTATACTGCAAGGAGATCCAACCAGTCCATTCTAAGGGAGATCAATCCTGGATGTTCATTGGAGGGACTGATGCTAAAGCTGAAACTGCAATACTTTGGCCGCCTCATGTGACGAGTTGACTCACTGGAAAAGACTCTGATGCTGGGAAAGGTTGGGGGCGGGAGGAGAAGGGGACGACGGAGAATGAGACGGCTGGATGGCATCACCGACTCTGTGGACATGGGTTTGAGTGTACTCCGGGAGTTGGTGATGGACAGGGAGGCCTGGCGTGCTGTGATTCATGGGGTCGCGGAGAGTCGGACACGACTGAGCGACTGAACTGAACTGAACTGAACTGAAGAAATTATGAATACCAATCAGTTCAGTTCAGTTCAGTCGCTCAGTCGTAACCGACTCTTTGCGACCCCATGAATCACAGCACGCCAGGCCTCCCTGTCCATCACCAACTCCCAGAGTACACTCAAACTCGGGTCCAAGCCAGTTTGCTTTTTTGCATTTCTTTTCCATGGGGATGGTCTTGGTCCCTGTCTCCTGTACAATGTCACGAACCTCCATCCAGAGTTCATCAGGCACTCTATCTATCAGATCTAATCCCTTAAATCTATTTCTCACTTCCACTGTATAATCATAAGGGATTTGATTTAGGTCATATCTGAATGGTCTAGTGGTTTTCCCTACTTTCTTCAATTTAAGTCTGAATTTGGCAATAAGGAGTTCATGATCTGAGCCACAGTCAGCTCCTGGTCTTGTTTTTGCTAACTGTATACATCTTCTCCATCTTTGGCTGCAAAGAATATAATCAATCTGATTTCGGTGTTGACCATCTGGTGATGTCCATGTGTAGAGTCTTCTTTTGTGTTGTTGGAAGAGGGTGTTTGCTATGACCAGTGCATTCTCTTGGCAAAACTCTATTAGCCTTTGCCCTGCTTCATTCCGTGCTCCATGGCCAAATTTGCCTGTTACTCCAGGTGTTTCTTGACTTCCTACTTTTGCATTCCAGTACCCTATAATGAAAAGGACATCTTTCTTGGGTGTTAGTTCTAAAAGGTCTTGTAGGTCTCCATAGAACCATTCAACTTCGGCTTCTTCAGCATTACTGGTTGGGGCATAGGCTTGGATTACTGTAATATTGAATGGTTTGCCTTGGAAACGAACAGAAATCATCCTGTCATTTTTAAGATTGCATCCAAGTACTGCATTTCGGACTCTTTTGTTGACTATGATGGCTACTCCATTTCTTCTAAGGGATTCCTGCCCACAGTAGTAGATATAATGGTCATCTGAGTTAAAATCATCTATTCCAGTCCATTTCAGTTCACTGATTCCTAGACTGTCTACGTTCACTCTTGCTATCTCCTGTTTGACCACTTCCAATTTGTCTTGATTCATGGACCTAACATTTCAGGTTCCTATGCAATAGTGCTCTTTACAGCATCGGACCTTGCTTCTATCACTGGTCACATCCGCATAGGTGCTTCCAAAAAATTACTTCACAAATATGATAAGAGATAATTTGGCATTTTACATGCATATAAGGTCATAATTCCCGGACTAAACAGAAAGAAAAAAATAGTATAAATCAATTACCTCTTGAGAAAGTATTTTTCACTTCATTAATCAAAATAAATAGGCAATGTGTCAAAAATTATACTCATATGTGCAATATCCCATGATCAAACTATTGAGAAATTTTAAAACAAATTTCTTTACATACTCTGAACAGGGATAGAGAGACCTTTCCACCCTATAAATTGAATGTACTCCCAGTCAGATCTTGGGACATTTTGCACAAACTTCCATCTTTACATCAAATCATAACAAGAATCCACTTTCTCAGTAGGAATAAAGTATTTTCCTAAGCACTGCTACCACTGTGTGCATAAGAAGTGAAGCGAAAAGCTGTTGTAAACGAACATACCCAAACTAACACACAAATGCAAGACTCTGAATGAGTGCCTTTACTTATTGAAAAGTTCACTTTTTTCTTGTACAGTAATGATTTCTTTCTAAAATTTAAGTGAAAACTGGAAGAGTATTTTTCAAACAAAATAAATTTTGTTAAATACTACCCCTTAAACAGAAGCAAGGAATTGTTAAGAAGAGCTCTATTTTCCTTATTTTCTGTAATAATAATTGTGCCCAAAAAAATTATCCAGGAGTTTCTGGTCGATATTAGAGAGAAAGGGGGGTGTGTGTACATTCACACCAGAGCTATGGCAGATGGCGACTTAAAGATCTTTTCTTGTTACTGAATAGTTCCCTTGTTGTGTGATTGTGCCCTAAAACGGTTCTGATAGTGTTATGGATCTTGGTGTTAATTTTTGAGTTAGGACTATCATACATTTTCTGTAAAGACACAGACAGTAAGCATTTTAGGGCTGGAGGACTACTTAGGTCTGTCCTATTTTATTCTTTGTTTTCTTAAAAACCCTTTAAAGAAGTGAAAACCATTCTTAGCTTGTTGGCTATTCAGTAACAGGCTAAGGCTGAATTTGGGCCTTGGGGCCTAATTTGCTGAGCCTCCTTTGAATAATCATTAGATGGCAGAGCGTGTTGCAAAATATGTAAGCTGTGTAGCAGTAAATATTAACCAAATGCAAAACCTGTTCTGATAATTTTTAAATGGAATAAAATCAACAGACCTGGCGTTGCCTTAGGAGGAGCTTCTGAATTTGGCGTCTTCTAGGAGTTTCCGTTGAGACAGTGATTCCATGGGGCTCTGCAGTCAGAGGAAATTTAAGCAGTGAAGATTCCCAAAGCTCATTAGCTAAACTACATTTGTTTTCCCTCTTCTTTCTGTTTCTTTCCTTCTCTCTCTCTTTCCCTCTCTGTTACACATGCACTCACTCACTCACACCCCCCCCATCTTTGTATTAAGTAGACGCGGAGCAACTGTCTGCAATTGTCTTCTGGACCTGAGCAAAAGAGCCTTCTCAATTCAGCGGTACTTTTAAGTTGTGTCTTTCTAAATATATGCTGCTGCTGCTGCTGCTATGTCACTTCAGTCGTGTCCTACTCTGTGCAACCCCATAGACGGCTGCCCACCAGGCTCCGCTGTCCCTGGGATTATACAGGCAAGAACACTGGAGTGGGTTGCCATTTCCTTCTCCAATGCATGCATGCATGCTAAGTCGCTTCAGTCGTGTCCGATTCTATGCGACCCTGTGGACAGCAGCCCACAAGGCTCCTCTGTCCACAGGATTCTCTAGGCAAGAATACTGGAGTGGGTTGCCATTTCCTTCTCTATCTAAATATATCACTTTAACCTTAAGACAATCCATCCCATTTGCTTTCTTCTGTCCAGACTTTTTGGGTACATAGGGATTTTTCTATTTCACCGAACAAACCTTTATCAAATGCCTACTATGACCACACCAAGATTCCCAATTTTAATGTGGACATGAATCCCCTGGGATGTTGTTTAAAGGCAGGTTCTGATTTAGTAGGTCTGAGGTGGTGCCCACAATTCTGCATTTCTAAGGAGTTCTCAGGCAAAGCTGATGCTGAGCATTTCTGAGGCATAATTTGAGCAGCAATAACGAGAGGAACACAGGTGTGTATACAGGCAATTACAATACCACAGTGGTGAGCGCTATTTGAAGAAAATGTGCTATGAAAGCGTACAAACTTGAACAGAACACACATTTCAAAATTCAGGAAAAACTTCTTAGAGTATGTAAGAACAAAACTGATTTTAGGAAGAGTAGGGTTGATGTGGATAAGCAAGGGTGCAAGTAAGAAGGCAAGGAAAGAGGTGGGGCTGAAATTCCTGGTAGAAGCAGCAGAAGACCATGCAAAGCAGATGTATAGTGGCTATCAGAAAAATCTGAAAAAAAAAAAATTAGTGGGTAATCTAGAAGATAAAGCAAGGAGTATTTAAAGGAGAGAGAGAGAGAGAGAGAATGACAGTGGTTCAGTTTAGAAAAAGTTGAAAAGTATCTACTAGGCTTACAATGATATATTTGGTGACCATGGTGAAAATAATTTCAGTAACTGAGTGGACACAGAAGCCAGATTGCAGCAAGTTACAGAGTACTGGGGGGAAAAGAAAGCAGACGTTCTGTGTTTGTTTTCTGATGGAAGAGAATTGAGTTTTTCAATTCTTCTGGGAAGAAGAAAGTGGGGAGAAACTGAAGACACAGGAAAGAGGAAATGATCAGTACATTAAGATCCCTGAGGAGGGAGATGAACTCAAAATCAAAACTGGGAAGACTATTAGGAGATTCCTAGGTATATTTCACTGTAACAGAAAGAAAGAAATTTTTAAAAATGAGTGTTCAGTTCAGTTCAGTTGCTCAGTCGTGTCCGACTCTTCACGACCCCATGAATCACAGCACGCCGGGCCCTTCCCTGTCCACCACCAGCCCCCTGGAGTTCACTCAAATCCATGTCCACAGAGTCGGTGATGCCATCCAGCCATCTCATTCTCTGTGTAGACTGAGCCAAATCAGTGTTTGTTGGCAGAAAATTGAAGGAGATCCCCTTTGTAACTTTTATGATGATTAAACATTAAGAATTATATTTTTATTCAGAGGGGAAAGGCAATAAACGCAAGAGTTTCAAAAGCATGGAAAAGACATTTATGGGAAATGGAAGATATTTAGTTAACAAAAGGCTAAAAAATGTCCACATGTACTTGATCTCCCAACTCTTTTGTGTTTTTATGCTGGAAGACACAATGGATGTGACAGTGATCTGAGTCCTGGCCCACTTCCACACTAGCAGGAATTCTGTTTTCCTTTTGTCAAGGTGGAACTCCACCAGGTCCTGGTATTCTGGCTGGATTTTCCTCTACCTTCCCTGTTCTGAATATAGGTCCCTTCATTCACATCCTATTCTTTGGGCCTGGATTCCCAGGTTACTAGCACAGACCTCAAGTTAGTCAGAGTTTATTATACTACATGGAACTTGCTTCTCAAGTCCTCTCATTTCATGCTTATTCAATTGTATATCCTTATGCAATGTGTGTACACGCGTGCACACACACACACATACACACACACACACACACGCTTGTGTGTCCTGGAACTCTCCACTTAGATCTCCTAGATCTACCACTATTCCAGACATCCTGGAATCTGAAGTAAAGTGGGTCTTAAGAAGAATTAATACGAACAAAGCTAGTGGAGGTGATGGAATTCCAGTTGAGCTATTTCAAATCCTAAAAGATGATGCTGTAAAAGTGATGCACTCAATATGCCAACAAATTTGGAACACTCAGCAGTGGCCAGAGGACTGGAAAAGGTCAGTCTTCATTCCAATCCCAAAGAAAGGGAATGCAAAAGAATGCTCAAACTATCGCACAATTGCAGTCATCTCACACACTAGCAAAGTAATGCTCAAAATTCTCCAAGTCAGGCTTCAATAGGACATGAACCATGAACTTCCAGATGTTCAAGTTGGATTTAGAAAATGGAAAAGGAACCAGAGATCAAATTGTCAACATCTGCTGGATCATTAAAAAAGCAAGAGAGTTCCAGAAAAACATCTACTTCCACTTTATTGACTACACCAAAGCATTTGACTGTGGAGCACAACAAACTGTGAAATTTCTTCAAGAGATGGGAATACCAGACCACCTGACCCACCTCTTGAGAAATCTGTATGTAGGTAAGGAAGCAACAGTTAGAACTGGACATGGAACAACAGACTGGTTCCAAATCAGGAAAGGAATACATCAAGGCTTTACATTGTCACCCTACTTATTTAACTTATATGCAGAGTACATCATAAGAAAAGCTGGTATGGATGAATCACAAGCTGGAATCAAGATTGCTAGGAGAAATATGAATAACCTCACATATGCAGATGACACCACCCTTAGAGCAGAAAGTGAAGAAGACTAAAGAGCCTCTTGTTGAAAGTGAAAGAGGAAAATGAAAAAGTTGGCTTAAAACTCAACATTCAGAAAACTAAGATCATGGCATCTGGTCCCATCATTTCATGGCAAATAGACGGGAAAGCAATGGAAACAGTGACAGACTTTATTGGGGGGGGCTTCAAAAATCACTGCAGATGGTGATTGCAGCCATGAAATTTAAAAATGCTTCCTCCTTTGAAGAAAAGTTATGACCAACCTAGACAGCATATTAAAAAGCAGAGACATTACTTTGCCAACAAAGGTCCATCTAGTCAAAGCTATGGTTTTTCCAGTAGTCATGTATGGATGTGAGAGTTGGACTATAAAGAAAGCTGAGCACTGAAGAACTGATGCTTTGAACTTGGTATTGGAGAAGATTCTTGAGAGTCCCTTGGACAGCAAGGAGATCCAACCAGTCCAACCTAAAGGAAATCACTCCTGAATATTCATTGGAAGGACTGATGTTAAAGCTGAAACTTTAACCACCTTTACTTTTACCACCTGATGCAAAGAACTGACTCATTTGAAAAGACCCTGATGATGGGAAAGATTGAAGGCAGGAGGAGAAGGGGATGATAGAGGATGAGATAATTGGATAGCATCACTGACTTGATGGACATGAGTTTTAGTAAACTCTGGGAGTTGGTGATGGACAGGGAGGCCTGGCATGCTGCAGTCCATGGGGTCGCAGAGTCAGACATCAGACATGACTGAGCCACTGAACCGAACTATCCTTGTGTGTAAAATCCACATAGCTCCTTTTCTTATCGGTGATTGACCAGTGCAATCTCTAACCACCCAGTCTAACTCCGGAGAAGAATTGCAGACTATTGCATTTTCTCTATAATGCCTGCTTTTGATTCAAGACCACATCTGACAAGGATCTAATAAAATCAGTCTAAGATGTATGAGTCACTCTTCCTTCTGAGAGTAAAATTCTGAAGCTTGATTCTTGTTCACAAGTGCTGCTACAAGGCTTTACAGAGGATGGGAAAATTTCTAGTCCAGAGTTATCTGAAAGAAATTAATCTGTGAACTCATCAGATTTCCTCTATCTGACTTTGTAGGAAAAAAATTATGGTGGGGCAAAGGGGGAAGTTGATGCAGTTTAATATCCAAACTGTTTTAGGAAAGCAATCAGGCATATTGATTATGAGTGTAATCCTCACACACCACCTGATTGATTCTACTATTTAGGAAAATTAATGTCTTAAATGAATTGACATTTAGAATTGTCCGAGTGTTTTATAATAATAAATAAAGAGACTTTCACCTAATTTGATAATTGTTTTTAAAACTCTCTACAGACAAGACATGTCCTTGGTTCTTTGTCCCCTAGAGCAGACCACATCCACATCCTGTGATCAGAGGCCTTTGTCTACAAGAGCAATTGTTAGTAATTTTGTTAATGACCTCCTCTCCCTTACCCCACTAAAGGTTAAATTTACTAGAACCATTAACTAGGTACAATGGTTGCTGCTGTTAACGAAATGTGTATCAAGCCCTAAAATTATACCACAGAAGAATTAAAATAATAATGTTAATGATGTCACATTTTAAAATATAAATTTCTGAAAAATAACTGTATTTTACACTGTTAATTTGTTTTACTCAACATTGATTTAACTTCGGCCAGAAAAATATGCAACCTTGAAATAGAATTGAGTGTGTTTATATCATCAGTTACAAACACAGTCTAGCTCCTTGAATATTCAGCTAACTCATTGATACAGATCAAGTTTATCCGGAGACAGAAAGCCCCTCATATTTTACAAATGCTCTGCAAAATTCTGGACATCTCTTTCATCTCCACATATATTAATATTTTGCATCCAGGCATTTCCCAAGTTCTAGGGCACACAGATATTTAAAGCAAACAGGTATCTGAAGCAAACATTTGAACCCATGAATAAATTTCCCACTTCTACTCTTTCAACAAAGAAATTTGAAGCATCCCCTTCTTACTGAAATTGTCATTCAAGATCGGTGGGTCTTAAACCTTTGCTCCCCTCCTAGGTGGGCCTCTGCTTTCAGGAAAACAAGGGTAATCAAAATCTCCTGGCAAGAAAATCCATCAATCTCTCTCTCCCTTTCTCCCTCTCTCGCCTCTTGGCCTGCCTCCTGCTCCCTCTCTTCCGCCTGTTTACCTCTCACCTCACTCATACACATGGGCACACGCACAGAGACATGTTTGTGGATGCAGTTTTCTTTCCTTCTGCTAAAAATGATTTTTTTTAGCAAGCACTCAAGTTTAACACCTAACACGTGAGAATGTTCCTCTGAAGAAACTTGTAGATAGTTATGCTCTGCTTTTCATTTTTTTAACATGTGTTTTCCTGACATAGCTATTGTTTTAGAAGTCTATAATTAGTAAAGCACACAGCCACTATTTTTATTTTCCATCTGCCAGATGCTAAGTTGTCTCTGGAGTCTCCCAAAGAACAGAAGCCAACATGGCTCTTTTCATGGGCATTCTTGTTTTCCAGAGTGGGTGTCGATGACAGCTGAAATGAATAGCCACAGCTTCGGGAAATGGTTATGTTTCTTAATTGTTACTGGGCTGTGAACAGGAAAAGCCCAGGGATAAACATAAAACAGTTTTAAAAAAATGGTGGCTCACTGTTCATTTAATTTTTTCAGAATCTAGCGTGGTGAATTGTGTTAAACTCTGTTAACAGAATTATCTTTAGTTACTGAAGCAATTTCACCTGAACCTAAGTGAGTCTCGGGCTACAAATATGAAGACTAAAGTTAAATACATCCTTTCAATAATTAGCATCTCTTCAGTAAAAGAAAATATTTGAAATCATAACTTCAAAAAAAATAGTATTCCTTGTGTTACTGGTGGGAAAGGAACGTAATTTAGAGGAATCCACCTGCTAGTGCAAGAGACTCAAGAGACATGGGTTCAATCCCTGAGTCAGGAGAAAGAACCCCTGGAGAAGGAAATGACAACCCACTCCAGTATTCTTGCCTGTAAACTTCCATTGACAGAGGAGCCTGGCAGGCTACAGTCCATGGGGTCACAGGGTTGGACACAGAGCACACACACAATAATATAGAATTGTGTTTAACTATTTAATTTACCCATGTTTTTCAGCATTCTATAATATTCTTACATTTACCACCTAGAACAAAAATATTGTGAAGTGAAGAAAATTATTTTAAAAAGTATTTTCCATCAGTTAAAGATTTCACTTTCACTTTCAAAGATTGTAATAATAGAATCTTAATCCAATATACTCTGTGCTTATCTTCACCTTCTAAGCACCCTAATCCCTTCAGGTGAGCTTGCTGGGTAGCAGCAAGGAGTAAGAGAAACAGTCAAGACAGGTCAAAATAACAGTCATTCACGAAAGCCACTACCTTCCAGGCTTGATTCCTTAGTGAAGCCTCCAGATATGCTGCTGCTGCTGTTAAGTCACTTCAGTCGTGTCTGACTATGAGACCCCATGGACGGCAGCCCACCAGGCTCCCCCGTCCCCGGGATTCTCCAGGCAAGAACACTGGAGTGGGGTGCCATTGCCTTCTCCAATGCATGAAAGTGACAAGTGAAAGTGAAGGCGCTCAGTCATGTCCGACTCTTAGCGACCCCATGGACTGCAGCCCAGCAGGCTCCTCCATCCATGGGATTTTCCAGGCAAGAGTACTGGAGTGGAGTGCCATTGCCTTCTCCAGATATGCATGACCCCCCAAATTCATGAATTGACAATCCAATACAATCTCTTTTATTTATAAGACAGTCTTTTTTATATATACACCTTTTTCTTTTTCATTTAAAGTTCTTGTGACCGCTTTGTCCACAATAAAAGATCCTCCCAAACTTCCCGTTTTAACACTCCTCTAGTGTGCAAGCCTGCTGGAACACTTGTTACTCCACTCCTAATTAAGATTTACGTTATTTGCCTGTAACATGGTTCATTGTAACATCATCAGTGCAATAATAATGATTAGTGCAATGATGTAACCCCATAACTTGGACAAATAGCACATCAACCTTAGGTGAATTATTTCCTTCATTTGGTTATATTCCCACAACTCTTCACTCTTACAGTGGCAAGAATATAAACACTGTATATTCCATTCATGCACAAATATTTATTAGTATTTACTATGCCTGGCAGGCTGTAGTCCACAGGGTTACAAAGAGGCAGACCCAACTTAGTGACCAAACGACAGCAACTATGTTTTTCAGGCACTGTTTTATTTCTCTTTCTCTCATTATCACTGATACCAAGAGAGTGAAAAATATACCACCCCTTGAGAAGATGGCATTCTTCAGTTGCGGCGGGGAGACAATAAACACCAAAAATAATAAATGAGAAAATTAGAATAGAATAGAAGTAATAAGTGGAAGAGAAAAAAAGCAGAGATGATTAGGGGGAGAAGGAATAGCCAGAACGGGGTTGAAAACATTTGCTGCTTCACCTATGGTGGTCAGATTAAACTTCACTGAGAACGTGACTGACACTGGCATAAAAAACATCTCTTTTGTTTACCCTTAATCTCCACTGATGTAATATTACACCCCAATTCACCATGTATATTCTCCATTAATAAAATTACTATGTTTCCCCCTTCAGTACACAAGATTTGACTCTAATCCACCCTTCCACAAAAGCAGACTCTCTTAGCACTTAAGGTCTAAGCAGGAATTAATTAGATACAGCATTATCTATCAAACTGATCTTGGAAATATACATTTCACTAGCATGTCATGTGTGAAATGGAACGATAGAACTTTCTTCCAGGCTCCTAGCAATAAATGAGCTGCAAGGGCATTAAGAAAGACCTGTGTTCTATACCAGTGATTCTCTTTAGCCTACATCTAATCATTCAGAGGACTTATTAAAATACAGATGGTTGGGCATCTACCCCAGGGCTTCTGATTGAGTAGGTCTAGGATGAAGTCTGAGAATTTGCATTTCTAACAATTTCCCAAGTGAAGCTGATCAGAACATTGAGAAACACTGCTCTGCACCAATCTTAGTAAAGTTACAATGATTTCCCAACTCAATTGTTGAATGCCAAATGAAGTTCATATTCTCAATTCTAATTCTATATAATTAAAGGAAAGGGTATTATTTTAAAGCATTGAAAATTATTTATTTTTATCTTAATCTTTTCTTTAGGCAAGGGAAAGGAGAAGAAACTTTTTCCAACTTTTTTCCAACTCTACTGTCAGATATATAATACCATCTACCAAATCAAATGAAACAAATCCCTTCTTTCTAGAACCCAAACAATACTCTATTCCCCCAAAGATTGCATCACATTCTTAAACTGACAGTGTGTATTTCTAAGATGCTCCTAGTCACTCAAGCAGGTTAGCTCTAAGCTCAGCAAAAATTCACACTCCTCTTCACTTTTCTCATCAACTGTGGAAAATCCATTCTTTTTGTGTAAGAGACTAAAACACTGTAAATGAATATGAATTAAGAGTTTATGGGTAGGAAAATCACAAAGAACTCCTTCCCAAGCACCAAAGACCTGGATTTCAAATACTTCTATCTTGGTTCCTAAGCAATCTGATCTCCATCAAAAAAAAAAAAAAAAAAAAATGGTACCCCAAACTGATGGATGAATTGAAGAGATAACTCGGTGCAACAATGGTTCAGGACTGCCTTCAGAAACCCAGTGAAATGAAGCAAGGCTAGCGAGCTCTGTTTTGCAAGCTGTAAGACTGTCTCAGCCTATTTTTGTGGAACTGAATGGAGCCTTGCCTATAAAGGTTTCTTGGGCAGGAGGGGGGTACTACTCCTATCACTACAGAAATAAGCTTTATGTGCTGTACTTGTCAAGGTCTGCTGAATGTGTCAGGAAGACAGCCAAAATAACAGAGGAAAAGGTTTTACCTCCTTATAAATGAGCACTGGCAGTTGTTGACCATCTAAAGATTCCTTTCCCTGATCAAGGAATCCTGCATACTTTATAAAGTCATATTCTCCAAGTAAATAATGAGATGTTTATTAAAACGTGTTAATTAATTTTCCTATTTAAATCACACAAAGAAAAGATACCGAAGACCAAAGAACATGGGCTAAAAGATAAAGTACATCTGCTGCTAAGTCACTTGAGTCATGTCCAACTCTGTGCGACCCCATAGACGGCAGCCTACCAGGCTCCCCTGTCCCTGGGATTCTCCAGGCAAGAACACTGGAGTGGGTTGCCATTTCCTTCTCCAATGTGTGAAAGTGAAAAGTGAAAGTGAAGTCGCTCAGTCGTGTCTGACCCTTAGCGACCCCACAGACTGCAGCCCACCAGGCTCCTCCATCCATGGGATTTTCTAGGCAAGAGTACTGGAGTGGCTTGCCATTGCCATCTACTTGCTGGTTAAATACAATTGTTAAGAGAGTTATTCTCCACACTCTAATATTGTGTAACCTGAGTCACCTAAGCCACACTTGGGTGTTTATTAATAAAAGGGTATCATATTAAGAGTCATGATTGAATTTTGCTAGTTTTGCTACTGAATTTCCATCCCCATAAGATCGCCAGTTTTGTGTAAAATATCGTGAACTCCTTTTGGGAGATATTGAGAGAGGTCTCACCTGTATTCCTGAACTGGTCCTGCCTGGTACCACTTGCCTCTGCCATTTCCTTCTCTTCCACTTGTCCACTTCAATGACAGCTCACTTCCAGGCACTTCTGCCAAGGTCCCCGTTGCTGATTAAGCTGCATGAAGTCACTTTACTTCTGTCTGTGCTGTCTATATCAGTAAAGTTCAGGCTTAAATTGAATCCCGTGCTATACGTAAAATACTTTTCTAAGTTTAAAGTTTATGTATAGCTGACACCAAAAATGGTGGTTGGTCTGATGCATTGTACTATTTCATTTAAAAGGAATTAAATGAAATTTATTATACACTGGGAAGCAGAGAAAGAGGAGCTAAATAGATTTCAGTGTGACAGGGATTATGGGAAATTATTGTGCTAACTATAAGTCTTTATTCTCTTCCTCTTTCGTTGGAAGCTAATTGGCAATTAATTTTCCTTAGTTTTGTGTTTTGCAGCAATTGGATTCAGCAGGCAGAGAGACTAGAGAGTATGAATAAGAATTCAGGCTTCAGGCTCTCCTGAGAGAGAAAATGAGAGAGAGGGAGAGAATCCCTTAAACAACTCTCTTGTGCATTGTTCTTGACAACAGTCTGAGGACCAAATATCCAGGCTCTCAGGGGAAATATCAAAGCTCGGCACTAATGGAGAAAGCTTGGCTGGGGAAACTTACCCCTGAACAGATGAACTGGTTCTTCCTTATACTTCCTACTTCAAAGTTTAGAAGAACTCTAGACTTTGTAGCTAAGGAGAACTGGAAACTGAGTGGTTTCAAAAGAGCCTGACAACCTGCCATCTCTCACCTTTATTCTCCAAAGAGGCAAAGACTGTATCACCCCAAAATCAAATATTCAGCCAAGATATCATTCACATAGGAAAGGGAATCAAAGACATTTACCTATTGGCAAAATTCCTCAACAAAATATTAATAAACTGAGTCCAAAAATGTATAAAAAGAAATATGCATCATGACCAAAAAAGGATTTATTACAGATATGCAAACCTTGTTCAACATTTGAAAATGAGCTAATGCAATCAACAGGCTGAAAAATAAAAAGCATTTGATAAAACCCAATACCGATTCATAATAAAAATTCTCAGCAATTAGAAATAGAGGGGCCTTCCTCAACTTAAGAATATTCACAAAAATCTACAGCCAACATTAACGGAGAGAAACTGAATGCTTTCTCCTAAAATAGGAAACAAGAGACATTAACTGAAAGCCTTATCTAGTATAATAAGGAAGGATATGCAGATTGAAAAGGAAGAAATAAAATGGCTTTAGCTCACAGATGATATGAGTGTCTATCAGTTCAGTTCAGTCGCTCAGTCGTGTCCGACTCTCCGCGACCCCATGAATCATAGCACGCCAGGCCTCCCTGTCCATCACCAACTCCCGGAGTACACTCAAACTCATGTCCATAGAGTCGGTGATGCCATTCAGCCATCTCATTCTCTGTCGTCCCCTTCTCCTCCCGCCCCCAACCTTTCCCAGCATCAGAGTCTTTTCCAGTGAGTCAACTCGTCGCATGAGGTGGCCAAAGTATTGCAGTTTCAGCTTACCAAATCCCAAATAACAGACCAAGAAACTCCTGAAACATATAAGTGATAAAATCAAGGTTTTAGGATACAAAGTTTAAAATAGAAGTTGATTCCTATACAGCAACAATAAACAATTGAATGTTTCAGGTAAAAATACAATGCCATTTACAGGAAAATCATGTAAAAAATTATAAGCTCTACATGAGAAAAACTACAAAACTCTGATAAAAGAAATCAAAGAAGATCTAAATAAATGAAAAGATACTTGACATTCATGGATAGGAAGACAACATTGCTCAGATGTAATTGATTCCCAACTCGATCTATAGATTCAACACAGTCTTCCCCCAAAACTCTAACAAGTTATTTTGTAAAATCTAATTTTAAGGGTTTTATATGGAAACATGAAGTAGTCAGCACAACACTAAAGAAGAACAAAACTGGAAGACATATACTACTAAAGCTAACTTCAAGACTCCATATAACAAGACAGTGTGGTGTTGGTAAAAGAAAACAGATAGTTCAGTGGAACAAAATAGAAAGCCAGAAACAGACCCATGCAAATAAAGGCAACTTCTTTAACAAAGGACCAAGGCAATACAATGTTGAAAGGATGGACTTCTCAGTAAATGGTGCTGGAACAATTGGATGCCCATATACAATAAATGTATTCAGTTCAGTTCAGTTCAGTCGCTCAGTTGTGTCCGACTCTCCGTGACCCCATGAATCACAGCACGCCAGGCCTCCCTGTCCATCACCAACTTCCGGAGTTCACTCAAACTCATGTCCACAGAGTCGGTGATGCCATCCAGCCATCTCATTCTCGGTCGTCCCCTTCTCCTCCCACCACCAACCTTTCCCAGCATCAGAGTCTTTTCCAGTGAGTCAACTCGTCGCATGAGGTGGCCAAAGTATTGCAGTTTCAGCTTTAGCATCAGTCCTTCCAACGAACACCCAGGACTGATCTCCTTTAGAATGGACTGGTTGGATCTCCTTGCGGTACAAGGGACTCTCAAGAGTCTTCTCCAACACCACAGTTCAAAAGCATCAATTCTTCGGCGATCAGCTTTCTTCACAGTCCAACTCTCACATCCATACATGACCACGGGTAAAACCATAGCCTTGACTAGACGGACCTTTGTTGGCAAAGTAGTGTCTCTGTTTTTTAACAAATGTATAAACCCCTTCATATACCTCATACCTTTCACAAAAAGTACCTTCAAATGACTCATAGATTTAATATAAAATTCAATAGTACAAACTATCTAGAAGGAAACAGAAAAAAATCTAGACAATTTTGAGTTTAGTGATGAGATAACAGATACAACTTCAAAAGCATCATCCATGAATTTTAAACAAAATTTAAAATTAGAAACTTCTGCTCTCCAAAACACATTGTTAAAAGAACAGTAAGTTCCCTACATATGAATGAGGTCCATTTGTAAGTCCAATTGATTCATTAGTCCAACCAAGTTAGCCTAGGTACCCAACTAACACCATCAGATATATAGTACTGTACTGTAATAGATTTATACATTTTACACAAATAATACATAAAAAGAAGTAAACATAAAAAACTAAGCAAAATATTTTTAATCTTACAGTATAGTACCTTGACTCCAGTGTTCTTGCCTGGAGAATCCCAGGGACGGGGGAGCCTGGTGGGCTTCCATCTAAGGGGTCACACAGAGTTGGACACAACTGAAGTGACTTAGCAGCAGCAGCAGCATAGTACCTTAAAAAGTACAGTACAAAGGCTGGCATAAAAGGGGCTGCCATCGAGTGAACAAGCAAAAGAGTTACTGACAGGAGGAAGGAGAGGAGGTAGGAGATGGTAGAGCTGAAGGATCTTCAGCAATAGGAGAAAGAGGGCAGGCTGCAATTTCACTCACGCCTGACATTGATGGCACAGGTTCTGGTTCCTTGCTGGATTCAATTCGGTCTACCCTCTCGAAAAAATAACCCAGTGATATCTGGGTAGTAGCTCTTCTTTTCTGCTCACGGTCGCACTGGATTGCATTCTGAACGGCTGCTGCAACCTTCATGCACCATTCTACATTTGGGCCCGGGGCCTCAAAAATTAACAGTGCCTCTTCAAAGCAAGAAACCCCCCACCATTTTCTGTGTTGAGAATCTCTTTGGTTCTTTTTTCTTCCTCTTGTCTCTCTTAGCCCTTTTTCTGGGCCTCCAGTTCCATCAGGTCTTCATTAGTAAGCACCTCATGTTGCACAACAGCGCTATACAGTAAAGTGCAGAAAATCACAACCTCTAGCAGAGGATGCATACATGTGACACTGTACGCCAGACACACGAACTAACTCACATGATTGGACATGGGCACGTATTTCGCCTCTTTGAAAGCTCACAACCTGAAAGTTCATAGGTAGGGGGCTTATTGTATCAAAATATAAGAGATAAACTTAAGGAAAATGTTTTCAAAATACTTATCCATAGAGCACTGGTATCCAAAATATTCAAAAAGGACTTAAAACTCAAACATAAAAATAAAAACAACCCAATTTTTTTTAAAGAAGAAAAAAACCTGAATAGGAATCTCATGAAAGAAGATATACAGATGAAAAATTAAGACAGGAAAAGATGCTATCCTCATTGACCACCTTTTAACTGCAAATTAAAACAATGATATACCTACAACACTGCTGCAGATGCTGATTGCAGCCATGAAATTAAAAGATGCTTACTCCTTGGAAGGAAAGTTATGACCAACCTAGACAGCATATTAAAAAACAGAGACATTACTTTGCCAACCAAGGTCCGTCTAGTCAAGGCTATGGTTTTTCCCGTGGTCATGCATGGATGTGAGAGTTGGACTCTGAAGAAAGCTGATCGCCAAAGAATTGATGCTTTTGAACTGTGGTGCTGGAGAAGACTCTTGAGAGTCCCTTGGACTGCAAGGAGATCCAACCAGTCCATTCTAAAGGAGATCAGTCCTGGGTGTTCATTGGAAGGACTGATGCTAAAGCTGAAACTCCAATACTTTGGCCACCTCATGCTAAGAGTTGACTCACTGGAAAAGAGTCTGATGCTGGGAGGGATTGGGGGTGGGAGGAGACGGGGATGACAGAGAATGAGATAGCTGGATGGCATCACCGACTCTGTGGACATGAGTTTGAGTGAACTCCGGGAGTTGGTGATGGACAGGGAGGCCTGGCGTGCTGTGATTCATGGGGTCGCAAAGAGTCGGACATGACTGAGCGACTGAACTGAACTGAACTGACAACACCGCTACACACCACACCTATGTGATAAATCCATGCTACTTGCCCAAGGATAAAAGATTTTAAAGACAGAGAACAGGTTAAACTGAGTTACCCAAGGGTAACTTGGGTACAGACACCTCCACTGATAGCAGTAACAAGCCTTCTGACTAGATCATAATGGCCAAGGATACAGAAGATGCAGGAGCCATGCCACACTCCAGGGGGGTCCCTGCTACTGCTAAGTCACTTCAGTCGTGTCCGACTCTGTGTGACCCCATAGACGGAAGCCCACCAGGCTCCCCTGTCCCTGGGATTCTCCAGGCAAGAACACTGGAGTGGGTTGCCATTTCCTTCTCCAATGTGTGAAAGTGAAAAGTGAAAGTGAAGTTGCTCAGTCGTGTCCGACTCTTAGCGACCCCACGGACTGCAGCCTACCAGGCTCCTCCATCCATGGGATTTTCTAGGCAAGAGTACTGGAGTGGCTTGCCATTGCCTTCTCCGGGGTCCCAGAAAATGTAAAAAACTGTGAGTGAATGGCTAACCATGATAACATTATTCAAATTTGAACTTCTAGTTTCTCCTTATTGGGAAAGAAGTCTTTTGAGCCCCACGGAAAAAAGAGGATGGCATGGGATGAGAGAACAGATGGTAACAGGCAGGGCTCTTCTCCAAATGTCCAATGTACTGGTGAATTCGGATATCCTAGTGATGACACTCATTGGCCAGATCCCGATAATTCAATTTCAGTCACTGAGACAGCTGACCACTTTTCATTTAAAACTCATGATTTGCAGAATGCCACATGATGGTCTGAGGGACAGCAGTGCTGAAACAAAAACTAGGCTCCCTTTGAGACTGCTGTCATTAGTATCTGCAGAAGAATATTTGAGGTTTCGATTGTTTGTTTGCATGATGAAGTGGCAATGTTGGCATTATTGAATGAAAAAACCTGGCAAGTATTGGAGGCAATACATATGACCCAATTTAACATAATGAGTTCTATGTTGACCAATAATGCTGGGCCAGGAATTCCTCTCCCATTCTCAACCTGAAGTTTGCTGGAATTTGACATATATTCTACCATCAGGGAGATTTCTTTCAGAACATAAACATAAAAAGGAATATCACCACTGTGACTGTAGTCTCTTGAGACAACAGAGTGTGTTTACATGACTGTAAAAGAACTTAGGTGTCAGGGAAGAAGTTCTAACTTCTAACTAATGTTTTTGTCTAGTAGACAACCAAACACATGCAGCTATCATATCTACTATAATACACTTGATAATAAATTTGAAAAGTTCACTTGTAATAGAACCATTATAAAAGACTGCCATGCCAGAACAAGAAATTTGGGGGTGCGGGCAACACATAAAAAGCCAGTGACAACCCACAAGCCTGCACTGTTTGCCAATTTGCCAGTCTCTACAACACAAAATTCTAGAAGGCTGGTTGGTCTGGTTATCTTTGATAATTTATTATTAGTACACGACTGTGTTTTTCTCAGTCTTGACTAAGCTACTAGGCATCTGTAAATCAATGAAGTAAAACATGAAAAACTCAGAAGACACGAATTCGAGGTTAGTAACAATACTCTTTTGCCAGTTTTCATTTGACTCTAGGAAATAGATAAATAGGTTAAACTGACTAGATCAAGGACACCTAGATAGACACAAACTTGGATGCTGACTTGCCTCAGAGGGTTCTATAGTCTACCATTCTGTCTCCAGAGGTCACTATGACGACTAAACAGCAATCCCTGACTCCTTCCTGATAAAGGAGAGACAGTCTGGTTCATTCCCAAGGGGAAATGGCAGACCTTGAGTGGTTGTTGAGAACCCACCCAAGTTCATAAACTGTGTTGATGTTTGAGGAGGATTTCATAACTCTCTTTCTCCTGCTGCTGCTGCTGCTGCTGCGTCACTTCAGTCGTGTCCGACTCTGTGCGACCCCATAGATGGCAGCCAACCAGGCTCCCCTGTCCCTGGGATTCTCCAGGCAAGAACACTGGAGTGGGTTGCCATTTCCTTCTCCACTCTTTCTCCTACTGTATCTCAAATATAGACAAACCTCTCTAGCCTTTCTTAGACTCTCTCAAGCAGAGGCTTGAAGTACAACTTATTTTCATGTTAGATTTTTCATTCATTAAACAGCAATCCCTGAGTCCTTCCTGAAAAAGGAGAGACAGTCTGGTTCATTCCCAAGGGGAAATGGCAGACCTTGAGTGGTTGTTGAGAACCCACCCAAGTTCATAAACTGTGTTGATGTTTGAGG
Source organism: Moschus berezovskii (assembly GCF_049115385.1). NCBI lineage: Eukaryota > Metazoa > Chordata > Mammalia > Artiodactyla > Moschidae > Moschus > Moschus berezovskii. The sequence goes on along the minus strand of NC_142480.1, from coordinate 15,945,079 downwards.
AGAATTTCATAACTCTCTTTCTCCTGCTGCTGCTGCTGCTGCTAAGTCACTTCAGTCGTGTCCAACTCTGTGCGACCCCATAGACGGTAGCCAACCAGGCTCCCCCGTCCCTGGGATTCTCCAGGCAAGAACACTGGAGTGGGTTGCCATTTCCTTCTCCACTCTTTCTCCTACTGTATCTCAAATATAGACAAACCTCTCTAGCCTTTCTTAGACTCTCTCAAGCAGAGGCTTGAAGTACAACTTATTTTCATGTTAGATTTCTCATTCATAACCCCTCCCAGATTTTCCACAACAATCTCACCACTCCGCCAAAAGAAAAATGCAAATTTTGTTGCTGTTGTTGTTGTTGATTTGTTCACATCCCTGGATTGTTAACCCCATCCAAACTTTATATTAATTTTTATCTGCATATAGTTGCTTTACACACTGTGTTAGCTTCTGCTGTATAGCAAAATGAATCAGTTATATGTGTATCTCTTCTTTTTTAGATTTACTTCCCCTTTAGGTCATCATAAAACACTGAGTAGAGTTCTCTGTGCTATACAGTAGATTCTCTTTAGTTACCTATTTTATGCATGGAAAAAGAAAAAGAAATACTGTATATTAACACTTACATGGGGAATCTAGAAAAAATGGCACAGATCAACTTATTTGAAATAGAGCCACAGATGTAGAGAACAAATTTTCGGATACCAAGGAGGAAGGGGAGGTAATGGGATGAAACGGGAGACTGGGATTGACATATATCCACTATACATTAATGGTTTTCAATTTTTTAAAAAAGATATTCATGTCTGTTTTAGGAAATGCTTTCACTGTACTAAATAGTATTTAGATAAGGAAAATAGCCCTACTGGCACAAATTCTGGTCCTGCATGACAAGTTTTAGTCAATGATTTTGAGAAGTACTCTAGTACAGCATAACTCCTGTATTAGAGATATTGGTCCTCTCCAATATAAATTTAAAATATTAAATATACTAGCACTGGTACAAATAGTTTTATTCATTCATTTCCATTTATTCAATAAGTATTTGTTTAGGCTTCCCTGGTCATTCAGACCGTGAAGAATCTGCCTGCACTGCAGGAGACCCAGATTCAAGCCCTGGGTCAGGAAGATCCCCTGGAGAATGGAATGGCTGCCCACTGCAACATTCTTGCCTGGAGAATCCCATGAACAGAGGAGCCTGATGGGCTATAGTCCATGGGGTCACAAAGAGTCAGACACAACTGAGGGACTAAGCACATACATACATACATTAGTTTAGAGTCTACTACATGCCAATGCTCTTGGTATTATACCAAGAACAGTTAACCAGGCTGAATGAGTCACAAGCTAGAATCAAGACTGCCAGGAGAAATATCAACAACTTCAGATATGCAGATGATACCACCCTAAAGTCAGAAAGTAAAGAGGAATTAAAAAGCCTTTTGATAACCGTGAAAGAGGACAGTGAAAAAGTTGGCTTAAGACTCGGCATTCAAAAAACTAAGATCATAACATTTGGTCCCATCACTTCATGGCAAGTAATTGAGGGAAAAAGGAAATAGTGACAGATTTTTACCTTCTTGGGCTCCAAAATCACCGTGGATGATGACTGTAACCATGAAATTAAAAGACACTTGCTCCTTGTAAGAAAAATGATAACAAACTTAGACAGCATATTAAAAAGCAAATATATCATGTTGCTGACAAATGTCCGTATAGTCAAAGCTTTGGTTTTTTCAGTAGTCATGTATGGATGTAAGAGTTGGACCATAAAGAAGGCTGTGATGGTGGGTGGTTTAGTTACTAAGTCGTGTCCTATTGTGACCCCATGGACTGTAGGATTTTCCTGGCAAGGATACTGGAGTCAGTTGCCATTTCCTTCTCCAGGGGATCCTCCTGACCCAAGGATTGAACCCGGGTCTCCTGCATTGCAGGCAGATTCTTTATCAACTGACCTAAAGAAGGCTGAGTGCCTAAGAATTGGTGCTTTCGAATCGTGGTGCTGGAGAAGACTCTTGAGAGTCCGCTTGACAGCAAGGAGATCAAACCAGTCAGTCCTAGAGGAAATCAACCCTGAATATTCATTGGAAGGACTGATGCTGAATCTGAAGCTCCAATACTTTGGCCATCTCATGCAAAGAGCCTACTCATTGGAAAAGACCCTGATGCTAAGAAAGATTGAGGGCAGCAGGAGAAGAGGGCACAGAGGATGAGATGGTTGGATGGCACCACTGACTCAGTGGACATAAGTTTGAGCAAACTTAGGAGACAGTGAAAGACAGGGAAGCCTGATGTGTTACCATCCATAGGGTTGAAAAGAGATGGATACAATTTAGTGACTGAACAAAAAAATGCCAATGTTCTTCAGAGTATACCAAGAACTGTAAACCAAAGTTCCCATTTTCATGGGGCTTATCGCAAATGAAAAGAGAAAGGCAATAAACAAATTAATATATAATACACTGGGTGGTGATGAGTGATATTAACAAAGTCAAAGTAAAGAAGAAAAGAAGTTGCCAGGACAGATATGAGGAGAGGTGAAAAGAACTGGATTATTTTAGAGAAAGTAGTCAGGAAAGACCCCAGTGATTAGGTGGCATGTGAGCAGAAAGCTGAAGGAAATGATGAACCAGGCAATGTGGATAGAGAAAGAAACAGCAGCAACAGTGTCAGAGAGGTTGCCAGCATGAGACAAGGTCTATAGGGTTGTATAGGCAAGAGTAAGAACACTGAATTTTATTTTGAGAAAATAGAAAAGTCATTGGAAATGTTAAGCAGTCCACACATGACTGGACTTACATGTTCCAAGAATCACCATGGCTGTGGGAAGAGCCTTTACTGTAGAGGGGTCAAGATGAAAATGAAGAAGCCAGTTAGGAAATCCTAGAAACAAAAGTCATTCAAATGGAACATAGCTAGTATTTAAGAGGCAATCCACAAGAAAGTCATAATGTACAAATTTTGCTGTACACAAGTATTGTGTTCAGTGTTAGTGATTCATAGGAAAAGAAAGGCAATGTAACTGGGTAGGCCCACTGGACTGATCTAAATTGAAAGGAGAAGAAATTATTATTTCCAATTTTTCTTACAATGCAATAATATCAAAAGGGCAGGCAAGTAAAAAAAAAAGCTCACAAATCAAATAACGCTCATATAGCTACTTGCCCTCTCATCTCACAACACGTGGAGGTCAACTCCAGTAGAATTACCTCCCTATCATTTTCCAGACCTTAAAAAAGAAAGTAATCCCCATGGCCGTTGCTTGATTTACATTATTTCCTCTTTCTGGAATGCCTTTCTAACTTTGTTTCTCTAATTAAAACACACAAATCCCTCCAAAGACTCATTTTCATTGGTACATATTCTGTGATTAGTGTCACCACATGCTGAGCACACCCCCTACACTGCAAGCAAAAGTTCTAAGGACAATACAACTTGTGCAACTTTATACCCTAGGTGAGTGACAACAGAGTCTGTGGAAACAAATGCAGACACAATCAGAAATCAAAATCTTAATCTACCTCAATCGTGATCTTGGGCAAGATTCTCTAACTCCTCTAGCTTCACTTTCCTTGTTTATACAATGGGAATAATAATGTCTATTCCTTGTATTTATTGTGAAATCAATCATATGATAATAATCGCCTTCATGTATTAGGCACTTAGAATCTGGTTCCAGAAGCCACACTCTGAATCATTACCCGATATTGTCTCTGTGATAACATCTATAAAACAATGTCTGATACATAGCAAGCCTTAACACAAATAACAGTTGTCTTTTCATTTTTGCTTATCTTCCCTGATTGTTGTACTATTTATCATTTCCTTCCAAATAAACAGATAATTTATGGCAGGCAGGAACTGCAACTTTTCTAGGCTTCCCTCCCGGGACAGATCAAGTACTGTACATGAAAAACATGTTTTTAATCAACCATTCAGAGATATATTTAGGAAACTGACTAGGTTTGTCATAAAGTAAATACTGACAGTAACTATGCTACAAAATATTCCACATTGTTTCTGAAAACGTTGGTTAGGTGCCAACACTTCCTTAAACTCTCATTCCAAAATTGATCAGCTGACATTCACCATCAAAACTACCTGCTGAAGAAATATTCAAAAGAATTCATCACAGGCATGCCTCTAATGTCAACTAGTAGGTCAGTGAGTCCCAGAAAATGTCTCATTTCCTTTTCCTTATTCCTCTTAGGGTTTCCAATATTTTTTCCAAACTTTCACCAGCCATGACCTCTCCTTTTATTTTTAGCAGGAGACAATGTTTCCACCTGATAAGGAGCTTCAAGTGGTCCAAGTAATAACCTAAAATCCCTGTCCCCTCCGCTCACTGGAAAAGGAAGCTATCCCAAGCCGCCCCGTCCCCTGAAGGATAACGTCCCTTCCTCTGCTCCACCATCTCAGTTCTCACGGCCACTTAAGGACACTGCCTCATCTGTCACTTCCTTTCTTACTGGGGTCCCAAGCTCTTCCTTCTGATTTGCTTTCTCTACCTAGCCTGGAAACATTCTAGTTGCTGCTCTCATAGCAAAATCAAAAGCCAAAATCTTTACCTTGACCCTCTCTCTTTTTCTTTTTTGCTCTATGCCAAATTCGCAGAAACAGAGTCTACATGTCCTGTTACCAATTTTTCCATTTAAAAATTATTGAACCTGCTCCTGCCAAGGGCACTGAGTGTTCTCACTGCAAACAGCCTTTGTCCTTCTAGCTCCTTGACATTTATGCAGCATTTGACATTAACCTTTCCTTCCTTCTCTAACATCATCTGGCTTCTATTTCCTCTCTATGTTTTCCCTGTATTCATCTTCTTTGCAGGCTCTCCTCTCTAAATTCCTACATTTATGTCCTAGATCATTTTCTCATGCTCTCTTCCTGTGACCTCATTTCTTCCTTGCATTAGCGTCCATCTATGCTAAAGACTCGGAGAAGGCAATGGCACCCCACTCCAGTACTCTTGCCTAGAAAATCCCATGGATGAAGGAGCCTGGTAGGCTGCAGTCCATGGGGTCGCAGGAGTCGGACACGACTGAGCAACTTCACTTTCACTTTTCACTTTCATGCATTGGAGAAGGAAATGGCAACCCACTCCAGTGTTCTTGCTTGGACAATCCCAGGGATGGTGGAGCCTAGTGGGCTGCTGTCTATGGGGTTGCACAGAGTTGGACACGACTGAAGCAACTTAGCAGCAGCAGCAGCTTGCTAAAGACTGGTAAATCCATATCACTAACTTTGATCTCTGCCAAGCTCCAAACCACAAATCTATCTGCCAGAGGGTATAACAGATAACTGGGCATCTCCATCTCAGTATATACAAAAGTGATCTCATTTTTGTCCAGTTCCAAGTCTGTTTCTACTTATTCTACAACCAGTCTTGATAAGGTTGCCATATTCACTCCATCATCCATACCAGAAACCCACAAGTCACCCATAACTCCCCTCATCACAATCCTAAGGTTCAGAGGAAGTATAGGGATTTCAGAGAGTCTCTGCCTTAACAAGAGTACTGGCAACAGATGCCTGAGGCAATTGTGAGCTGGTCAAGTCAGGAGGAACTCTGCAGGAAACTCACTGAACTCCCTTCAAAGAGAAAACTCTCTCCTTACGAATCATCTTCCGTTCTCCTCATCTTCTCTTCAAATCCTGCATCCTTGACAAGGATTGCGTGTACTTCTTATTTGTAGCATTTCCTCCATAGCACTTGTCACAATTGTAATTATTGCTGCAATGATTTATTTAATACCCATCTCCTCTATTTCACTGAAGGTCTTTACAGGTAATAGATCTGACTGTTTTACACTTTGTAAATACTCAGTGACTATTTTAAAAATGAATGTATAAGCCTCTATCAATTATCTATGCTTAATTAAGTACTGAGTTCATCCAGTGAGTTTTTATAATTTCAATTATTGTGTCATTCAGTTCTATAATTTCCATTTTGTTCTCTTTTATAAGTTTACATCTTGGCTGAGATTTTCTAATTTTTCATTTGTCTCAAGAGAATTTTTAATTGATTGTCAAAGCATTTCCTTAATAGCTGCTTTAAAATCATTGTCAGATAATTCCGATAACTGATTCATCTTGGTGTTGACATTTAGTGGATTGACTGTCTTTTCTCATTCGAGGGTTATGATTTGATACTTATCTTGGACATATTCTCTGCTTTGTTAGGAGACTCTGAGTCCTATTTAAATCTTTTATTTAACAAGAAGTCACCCTGTCTAGACGCAGCCTGTGGTTCTTGGCTTATATCCATGGTCTGTGCTTCCAATGGCAGTCTAACATTTAGAGGTTTAGATTGTTTCTTTTGTTAATTTGGTCTGTCTAGTGCCCCTGGGGCTTCCACTGGTCCCAGCTGGTGCTACCTGAGGAAACTGAGTGAGATTCTTCAGGAAGCCCATGGGTGTCTCTCAGTGGGAGAAGACTGTGGAAAGGATCCCCTCATCAGCGGCTCCTGGTTGTCCTGAGTCTTTGGGGAAGAAAAGTCTCCCTGGGAGACAAAGGGTCTTTCCTGAGCAGGCTGCAGGCTATAGCTGAATTCCCCTGCCTAGACTCCCTGCCCCTCTCAGTAACTCTCTGCAAAAAGAAGAGTCTCGGGGCCATAGGAAGAAATGTCTCCCCTGGACGCTTGTTTCTAGTGAGGCTCACAGTTGATCCCCTTGTGGGTGGTGTCCTGCTCCCCTGATGCTGGCAAAGCTACTCCCATTCCATCAGGGGTTGGGGGAGGAGCAGCAAACCTAGGCTGCCTTCTGTTGCCATTTCCATCTGAAAATGCTGGAGCTGAATGTCATTCTCTGTTGGGCAGAGAGACTCAAGACACCCTGCTGCCGTGCTATGCCTCACATCCTGGTGTTATAAACCAGCTCAACTCTTCTTAACACATTTCAGAGTTATCCTTGCACTGTCTCTTGAACCATTTCCAGGTTTATAAATATGCTTAGCAGGGCAGACCAGGGGAAAATGAATCTATGCCATCTTGTCTGTTGGAAGTCACACCATTGCTTTAGTTGTTTACTACTTCAAGTGTGTGTGTCTGTGTTAGCCATCCAGTCATGTCCAACTCTTTGTGATTTCATGGGCTGCAGCCCACCAGGCTCCTCTATCCATGGAATTCTCCAGACAAGAATACTGGAGTGGGTTGCCATTTCCTTCTGCAATCTTTCTTCGAGACTAGATATCAACTATCATTGATCATTCTGACCCTTTCAACTACATAAAGTCTATTCAGTGGCCATGGTACCCTGTTTCTCTAGTGCCCTTTACTGACCATATATGTCCATCATGCTCCCCAAGATACAGTCTAAAAGTCAGTTTGGTGAGAAATTCAAGTTCTAGATCAATCAGAGGCACTTATTATAGACACTGGAGCAGGCTTTGCATCAACATTACCTGAGCTGTACAAACTTAATGGTTAGGTTCTAGTCTTCCAGCCTGAATGAGATTTTATATATATATATATATATATATATATATGTATGTATGTATAAAAGAAGGAAATGGCAACCCACTCCAGTACTCTTGCCTGGAAAATTCCATGGATGGAGGAGCCTGGTAGGCTACAGTCCATGGGGTCGCAAAGAGTCAGACACGACTGAGCAACTTCACTTTCTTTCTTTCTATAGGTCCCTTTGGAGAAGAAAATGGCAACCCACTCTAGTGTTCTTGCATGGAGAATCCCATGGACAGAGGGGCCTGGTGGGCTACAGTCTATGGGGTTGCAAAGAGTTGGACATAACTAAGAAACTAACACACACACACACATATATATATATCTTTTATATAATTTAGTGAGTGCCAAGTACTTTCCTTTTATATAATTTACTGAGTGACAAGCACAGCATTATGGCAAGAAGTAAAGAGGAACTAAAGAGCCTCTTGATAAAAATGAAAGAGGAGAGTGAAAAAGTTGGCTTAAAACTCAACATTCAGAAAACTAAGATCATGGCATCCACTCCCATCATTTCATGGCAAATAGATGGGGAAACAGAGGAAACCATGACAGATTTTATTTTCTGGGCTCCAAAATCACTGCAGATGGTGACTGCAGCCATGAAATTAAAAGACGCTTACTCCTTAGAAGAAAAGCTGTGACAAACCTAGACAGCATACTAAAAAGCAGAGACTTTACTTTGATGACAAACATCCATCTAGTCAAAGCTATGGCTTTTTCAGTAGTCATGTATGGATATGAAAGTTGGACTATAAAGAAAGCTAAGCTCCAAAAAATTGATGCTTTGAACTGTGGTGTTGGAGAAGACTCTTGAGAGTCCCTTGGACTGCAAGAAGATCAAACCAGTAAATCCTAAAGGAAATCAGTCCTGAATACTCATTGGAAAGACTGATGCTGAAGCTGAAACTCCAATACTGTGGCCACCTGATGCGGAGAACTGACTCATTTGAAAAGACTCTGATGCTGGGAAAGATTGAAGGCAGAAGGAGAAGGGGACAACAGAGGATGAGATGGTTGGATGGCATCACCGACTATATGGATATGAGTTTGAGCAAACTCTGGAAGTTGGTGATAGACAGGGAAGCCTGGCATGCTGCAGTCCATGGGGTTGCAAAGAGCTGGACATGACCAAGCGACTGAACTATTTTCCTTGATAATGGTGATAAAGCAGTAAACAAAACAAAGACCCATCTCCCACTAGACGTACATTTTAGGAAGAGGGAGATAACCAATAAATGTATAAACATATGAAATATCTGTTATTGAAACTGACAAGTAAAAAAGAGGAGACAGAGTATGATGGAAAAGATGTGAATTTCATGTTTCACCTGCTTAGGAAATGCTTCTTTGAGAATACAACTGTGTGTGCCAAGCTTTTTGTGGAAGAGAAGATAATTCCAAAGGAAGTGAATTCATAGTCACAAGAGGAAAAGATGCAAAGAGGTCAGCGTGGCTGGAACAGAGAACTTTAGGACTGGTAGGAAGTAAGGTTGGAGATTAAGGGGCACCTAATTAGAAAACAATTTATAGACTTCTTTCTAATAAAAGAACCTCTGTTTCTAGACATTTGAGGTTTGGTGTTTTCAGTGATACTCAAACTATTCTGTTGATCATGTAATGCCCTGTAGATTCTGATTCAGTAGGTTTAAGGTGGAGTCCAGCAATCTGTATTTTTTAGCTAATTCATGGCTAATCTGAACTATATGTTCAAATCAAACTATCAAGTATAGTTTGATAATCATTATTCTAGGCCTGAACTGGTGAATGCAGTAACAACCCACCAAATGCAGCTAGTGCTGCTGAAGAATTAAATTTTAAATTTTATTTAATTTTACTTAATTTAAATGTTTAAAGCGAATCCTCAGAGTTCAGTTATTGGAAAACTTTCAAGCGCATTTGGAATAATTCTGGATATGCAAATATACTTGATCAACTGTAAATTCCATTAAATTGAAATGCAGATAAGTATTTATATGAAAATTCAGCATCCAAATTGAGATGTAAGTATAGAATACATACCACATTTCAGAAATATAGCATTAAAAAGAAGGAAAAACATCCCAAATAATTATATTGGTTATGCTGAAGCTGAAACTGCAATACTTTGGCCACCTCATGCGACAAGTTGACTCACTGGAAAAGACTCTGATGCTGGGAAAGGTTGGGGGCGGGAGGAGAAGGGGATGACGGAGAATGAGGCCGACTCTGTGGACATGAGTTTGAGTGAACTCCGGGAGTTGGTGATGGACAGGGAGGCCTGGCGTGCTGTGATTCATGGGGTCGCGGAGAGTCGGACACGACTGAGCGACTGAACTGAACTGAACTATGCTAAAATTACATTTTGGATATATGGAATAAAATAAAATATATTATTTTAATTATATACTAAATATACATATAAATAATATATTAAAATTAATTTTACCTATTTCTCTTTATCTTTATACCCTACACCCCAAAGCCCACAGAAATTAATCCAACTAGAAAATCCTAAACTTTTTTTAACCTGCCTCTCCCATTCCTTCTCTAGAAAATCACAATAATGGTTCTGGCCCACGTTTCCCCCTCACCCTCCTCTGCTTCCTGACCAACCCTAGTGCTTCCCAATGGAACCCCAAGTGAGGTGGTGTACCCCCTCCTCTAGCGAACTGCAACAAACTATCCTTTCAATTGCAGTCATCTCCTGATCTGCTAACTTCACCATACATGAATAATAATAAAACCTACATTTTAAAACATAGCCCCATGTCAAATTTCTGTTATAAGTAGAAACTGTTCCTAGTTGTGACAGTGTGGATAGAAAACATCGTATAGTCTTGCTTTTGTTAGTTACCCATGCCAGAAGGTACAATGCTTAGGTGTGGTTGGCCTTATAAACTTCATTTTCATTCTAGCTGGTGAGGTTTGGAAAATTTCAGCCATTTTTTACATGTCTCCATATACCTCCAAGTCCTCAGTATAAAAAGTACCCTGCTTACTACAGTTCAAATATATAAGGTTAATTAGCTAGTTAACCAAACAAATTATACAGCTACCAATTTCTTTGACAAGCTTAAATTTCTTTTCATCTGGCTTCCTTATTCACTGAAATAAAAATAGGTAAATAAATAACAAATTAAACTCAAGGTTAGACTATAGGCAATCATCCAAATTAACCTCGACCTGAACAACAAAGGGCTTCCCTGGTGGCTCAGCTGGTAAAAAATCCATCTGCAATTTGGGAGACCTGGGTTTGATCCCTGAGTTGGGAAGATCCCCTGGAGAAGGGAACAGCTAACCACTCCAGTGTTCTAGACTGGAGAAGTCCATGGACTGTATAGTTCATGGGGTTGCAAAGAGTCGGACACAACTGAGTGACTTTCACTTTGAACAACAAAACAGTTGCTATGATTAAGTTATTCTTCTACATCTTAATCTTTAAAAAAAAAATCAAGTAATATACTAGCCTGTTTCAACTTCTCAATTTGTTCTACACAATAAAAATTGAATTGTGCTCTGACAGGTCAAACCATATATGAAAACATAATACCATGTTACTGAATATCCTAAAATCCTTGGATTCCCAATTTAAACACACTCTATTTAATTATGTCTTCTGGTATATAATTAATGTCTCATAACTATGATTCTTAACCATTTTATGTGTCACAGAGCCTTTGGAGACTGGGATTTTAAATGATAGAATGTTCACAATAGGGAAAAATGCATGAATGCACATAAACATAGTGTTGCTGCTGCTGCTGCTAAGTCACTTCAGTCGTGTCCGACTCTGTGCGACCCCGTAGACGGCAGCCCACCAGGCTCCCCCATCCCTGGGATTCTCCAGGCAAGAACACTGGAGTGGGTTGCCATTTCCTTCTCCAATGTGTGAAAGTGAAAAGTGAAAGTGAAGTCGCTCAGTCATGTCTGACTTGTAGCGACCCCATGGACTGCAGCCCACCAGGTTCCTCCATCCATGGGATTTTCTAGGCAAGCATAGTGTTAGGATTATATAATTTTGGTGGACTCATGCACATTGTGAAGCTCATTCATGCACTCCTAGGAGTTAATTCTCCCAAGTTAAAAACCTTTGTTTCAAAGGTAAGGCAAACTATCTATATGTCCAATTATTGTGAGAAACAGCATTTTCTGTTTATAACTTAGTTTCTAAGGTAATGGACTGAACCCCTATTAAAGCGTCTAAAAACAATAAACCTCTGAATTTTTGTTCTGCCAAGTTTTCCCTTGTAAAGAGTTGAGATAGATCCACCTCCTTACATAAGAATTGTATATTATATATTCCAACTCTAATATAATAGCTATAAAAGTTTTTAAAATACACAAAAAAATGGTATTTCCATGGTAGACAAAGGCACACACACATCTATTTTCATAATAGAATTAGGTGCACTCATACACACATAGATACCTTGATCCAGAACCACATATATTTTTCAATGGAATCTTCTACCATTGGTAGCTTTCAAAGTTTTAAATCACAAACAAATAAAATGATGAAGTGGAAATAAAAGAATTTTTAGCACAGGTTATTTCCAACATATCAAATATTTTTGGTCAAAGAACTAGAGCTATAGTCCCAAAGTGGAACTTAATATAAATCATATCACTTATTTCAAATACAATTCCTTAATTCAGACTTAGAAAGCTTAAATTTGAACTGAGAGAGAAGCTAATGAAACAGACATCTAAGAGGAGCTAATGAAACAAATTTTAAGCTCAAAGAAAGTTAAGTATATACAATATATGCTATATAATACATATTTATATACACTTTCTTTGTCATGTATGTTATGTTTAACATACACACTCACATATACACATACACAGGTAATATATACACAAGGAACTGTGGGCTTCAAATTCACAAACACAACTAGATTATGGGATTCTGTGACCCTACAGATTTGAGACAAAATATCAGTATACGATGGATCAGACTGGTCCTATGAAAGAGTGGTATCTTCACTTGGCAATGTATAAGGCAAACTCTTTGAGATGTGGTTGCTAAGGAAAGAAGGAAAGATGTAAATAATAGATAGTTAATCGGAGTCCTTCATTAAAGTATTATCTATTGAAATTTGGGGAAGAGTCTAAATGTCCACTAATAGAACGTAGTAAATTATGATATCTCCATAGAATAATACTAATCAATTAAAATACAAATATAGATGAATATTACCATAGGAAAACACACTATTCATTAAACAATTTAAAAATCCAGTGCATAAAATGTTATTCAACTATATACCATTCTTGTAAGGAAAACAATATATTAAATACATTTCAACTGTTACTATGTTTCAGATTTCTTTTTAAATTTAGTTTATTGTGGTCCTGTGTTCCTGCATCAAACTTAGGTTTTCATATTAATGGAAACTCCCTGATATATATATTTTAAAGGTAATTGCATACTAAGAGATCACTTTTTTCTAATGAGAATAAGGCACATTTCTTAAATAATTTTATCTCTTAAATGGCATCAAAACAGCTAAAATAAAACTATCGTTAAAGTATCCTATGATACAATACTATTCCATTTGTCTGGAAAATGTTTTCATGATAGAAATATGGTAGTTTGTGTAAAGCTGGAGAGCCAGAGATGACCATTTTCTGAGTGATTCTCCAGAGCTGTGAAAAAGACAGACAGTCTAAGAGGTCTGTGTGAGTCAGGCAATAGGAAAGCGCACAGTGCTGGAGGAAGGTCATCAGCCTCTACATCAGCCCATCCAGATTAAACATCCTGCAAGATGACAGTAGTCTCTTTGCTCTCCAAACACACTTCTGATTCATCATTTGATTGCCTTAGTATCTTGATGAAAGAGAGCATGGGCCCAGTAGATAAGAGGTTATGGTGGTTCCTGGGATAGCACTGCCCTCCCATAGCACCTCTATGCACCCCACTTATAAATTAAAAGCTGGCATGTATTTACAAATCATTCTCTTTCAATTTTTTTTATTTTTGTTTTGCTTTGGTTTTGGTACTGTATAACCATTCTGTGCATTCTATGTACTCTGATTTTCCCTAAGTAAACAGAAAAAAAAAAAGAAAAAGTGTTTCTAAACACAGAAATTAACCACCTGGGTTTTCATTACCAAGCTATTACATATGCCACTAATTTTAACATGGAAAGCTAACCTCCTGGCCTCTTTACCAATACCCCTAAACATGTCAACTGAAACAAAGGAAGCAGCTCAATTTATAAATCCCTAATGTCTTTAGCATTTTTTTCCCAAAGCCTAAATTATCCTGCTGCCTCTTGGTTTGACTGTTGCAAGGACTGTAAATATAAATATTATGCAAGTCCAGCTAAAACAAAATTTTATAAATTTGTGGTTAGATAAAAGTATAGAGAGGATATTTCTTATAGCTTCATGAGTTTCTCTTGGGGGTGATGTTGTGTGGGAGAGCAGGTGTCAACCTGTGACAGATGACTTTCCCTGTGACATGTCCTTATGGACTTTATCCTTGTTGAAGAGACAACCAAGGCTGTATTAATGCTTCAGTTGAGATAGCTTCCCTGGTAGCTCAGGGGCTTCTGTGGTGATTCAGGCAGCAAAGAATCCACCCGCAATGTGTGAGACCAGGGTTCAGTCCCTGGATTGGGAAGATCCCCTGGAGAAGGGAACAGTTACCCACTCCAGTACTATTGCCTGAGAAATCCTATGGACAGAGGAGCCTGGTGGTCTACAATCCATGGGGTCACAAAGAGTAGGACATGACTGAGCAACTCAGCATAGCATAAATGAAATTGTTTTATATTTTTTGGCTTCCCTGGTGGCTCAGCTAGTAAAGAATCTACCTGCAATGCAGGAGACCTGGGTTCAATCCCTCGTTGGGAAGATACCCTGGAGAAGGGAATGGCAACCCTCTTCAGTATTCTTTCCTGAAGAATCCCTTGGAGTGTATAACACTATGGAGTCACAGAGTCGGACATGACTGAACAACTTTCACTCACTCACTCACTGAGATAGTATGTATGTTTTGGCTTAAATTTACAATAGATTAAAGAGATCCTAGAGAACTGTTCTGAATTCCAGGATTGCCACATCTCTTGATAATTAAGAAGCTTCACTCCTACCCACACTTTCGAAGTTGGAGAAGGAAAGCTCTTAGGAAGCTAGCCTTGCTCTAATGGACAGCACCCAGAGGGAGGGAGGCGCTGGTACTTTATTAAATGTTGTTATGCAGCTGAGAGTAAGGGTTTCAAAAATTCCATCTTGATTGATGATACTCGTACTCAGATTCATGTCTACTCACTAAAACCAAATCAAACCATTCAACTGAAAATCAGCACAACCTGAACAATCACACTGACCCTTTACTAATCTTCTGCTTTTATGCTTCTATTCCTCCAGCCTACCATCTACACTGCCAACAGCATCTTTTCTGTCATGCACATGAAACATGTCCCTACATTTAGAAATTTTAATGGTTTTCCCACTGACTATGGAATACAAACTTAATTCCTTGCCATGGTGTATAAAACTTGCCATAATCTGGCCCCTGCTATACACACACACAATTCTCCTAATCACATGGGTATGTGTGTCTCTAGCTTATAGATCAACATCTACATAGTTCCCAGAACCACAGTGTTTTCCCCTGTTTCCACATCATCTACAACCATTTCCTCTCCTTCTGGTCCCATGTATTTGCCTAGCATACTCATTCTTCAGCTCAAACTCTCTCCATTCACTCCTCTAACTTTGGGAAGATTTAGATGCAATTTTTCTTATTCATCCCTTAACTTGATACCCAATCAAGGAAATTAGCTTCTATAGTATCTTACAGTTGTTTTCCTGTCTTTTAACCTGCTAAATCCTTCTCTAAGTGTGGTTCTGGGACCAGCAGTATCAGCATCACCTAGAAACTTGTTAGAAATGCAAACTTTCAGGATCCACCTCCTGATCCACTGAATGAATCACAGCTCTGAGAATAGCTGCAGCAATCTGTTTCAACAAGACCTTCAGGTAGTCACTAAAGTTGGAGAAGCCCTGCTTCTGGCAGTACATTAAGAAGTGAAGTTAAGAAACACGTAATAGAAATTCAACTAATAATGGCTTAACCCAGTGGGGATTTATTTTTGTCACAAAAGATCAAGTATGGAGACAGGCAATCAGAGGTAGCTCAAGGAAATTATTAAGAACCTAAGTTCTATGTAGCTTCCAAATTCTTAACATGGAATATTCATCTTCAGACTTACAAAATGACTAATTGCCAAGTGAGTCTTCCTTTTACCAATGAAACTATAATTTTTCCAAGAAGCCAACTTATTAGGTTCCACACACATCACAAAAGTACACCAGAAAGCTATAATCAACTGCAAAGATGCTTGGAAAACCACATTTTCCTGTGGTTTTTCCTAAGCTGGACCCTTTGTCAACTTTTGCAAAAACGGTTTTAATAGTAAGAAAGTTCAGGTAGGTAACTAACGCTTTTCTCAATCTGGAATAAATTCTTTCTATAATATGACAACAAGAAAATAAAGAGACAGCTTGTTTAAGAATGTGCTCCTAAGCTTTCCTATCCTTCAGCTCAATTCAGTTCAGTTGCTAAGTCGTGTCCGACTCTCTGTGACACCATGGACTGCAGCACACCAGGCTTCCCTGTCCATCACCAACTCCCGGAGCTTGCTTAAGCTCATATCCATCAAGTTGGAGATGCCATCCAACCATCTCATCCTCTGTCATCCCCTTCTCCTCCTGCCTTCAATCTTGCCCAGCATCAGACTCATCTTCCAATGAGTCTGTTCTTCACATCAGGTGACTAAAGAATTGGAATTTCAGCATCAGTCCTTCCGATGAGTATTCAGAACTGATTTGCTTTAGGATTGACTAGTTTGATCTCCTTGTAGTCCAAGGGACTCTAAAGAGTCTTCTCCAACACCTCAGTTCAAAAGCATGAATTCTTCAACTTTCCTTAGGAGAACTTTAATCACTGTTTAGTCATTAAACTTACTACTTAGGTTAAACTCAGTGATGTTACTGATGTTTGAACATTTTTATTTTAAAAAAATGACCATTTTTATAAGGTTCTGCTAAATATAAAAACTTCAATTTGGAGATGTAATTTTTTTATTAGAGTATTTATATACTACAAAAGTCAAAGACATTTAAAAATTGTTTAATCAAGGGAGAGAAAATGAACCCTCAACTACGCACCAAAGGTCTATGATTTGAATTCTGTGGGGAATAAGAATGACAATATGCAATGACATGTTATATTCTTCTAGGGAAATAGGCTGGGAGAAGGCAATGGCAACCCACTCCAGTACTCTTGCCTGGAAAATCCCATGGGTGGAGGAGTCTGGTAGGCTGTAGTCCATGGGGTCATGAAGAGTCGGATACAACTGAGTGACTTCACTTTCACTTTTCACTTTCAAGCATTGGAGAAGGAAATGGCAGCCCACTCCAGTGTTCTTGCCTGGAGAATCCCAGAGACAGCGGAGCCTGGTGGGCTACCATCTATTGGGTCGCAGAGTCGGACATGACTGAAGTGACTTAGCAGCAGGGAAATAGGCTAGAAAAGGTGACGATTCTATGCAAACTATACTGCCCAGATGACAACTCAATGTGCATGCTGACTTTTGATCAGTCAGGAGTACATTTATCTTTAACCACAAAACTTTATTCTTAATAGTTGGAGCACAAAAATTTGGCTGTACCTATGAGTATCATTTTGAAGAAACATATTTCCTGAAGTGTTCTTTGTAGTCATCAGAGTGCCATGTAGAATGGCAATTCCTATCTATTTGAAAGTTATACAGGAGTGATTCATGGAACTATTCTGGCACCGAATCTGTATATGCAGCCTGTTTTACAAAATAACACCTTTTCAGCAAAGTCAGGTTTTTGCTATGCATTATGCAGTGATAATTGATAGCTGATTGTTATCTCTTCACTATCCTTGATTCTGTATGTGGTCTTTAGTATTAATTATTTGTAAAATGTATTCCTTTATAGCTCCCCACAAAGAGATGGAGGAAGTAACACTTTTAAAGAAGCACTGATTGAGGTTTTTTTGTTTTTTTTAAGTGAGAAGAAAATAATCACACATCTAAGTGAAATGATTACTAACATTTATTTTAAGAACTGTGTACTTTCTTTCCTGTACATCTGTGCTCAACATTTGGAGTAAGAGTACTTACAGGGTTAGAATTTGGATCAACTCAAGAAATCACTAGTTGAGTAAATGGGCCACTGTAATAAAATCACTTGGAAAATGCCTTAGATTTCAGGAATCTCTGAGTAACTTTCAGAAGATTTTCTCAGTAGTGGATCATTGCGGTCTCTGAAGGTAAGAAATATAACATTGAAAAGGAGGATGCTAAAATAAATTCTAAATGGATCAAACGTAAAAATAAAAATATAAAAAACTCAAGAAAATGTGAGTGAACCTTTATATCAAGGTGAGTGATGACTTTCTAAATATGAAAGAGTCCACTGTACGAGTTAAATAATGGAATTAATTAATATGAAATGCAGCCCCTCCCCGGCTGTTAGCCATAGGCCTCCCTCAGTTTCCCGTCACATGGCGTGCACGTGACTTCCCCAGAGTGAGAAAGCAAGAATGAACAAGATAGTCTTTGCAATATCCAAGTCACAGTCCTCTGTATTCTAATTTCAGAAATGACATCTCACCATTTTTTATGGATTCTATTGATTAGAATAAGTCAGTAGGTCCAGAATATTCAAAGAAAGACTGTTTCACAAGAACCTTACTCCCAAACAGTAGGTATCACTGGGGGCCATCTTGGAGACTTCCTACCCCAGACCCCAAATTGGTATCTGTTTATTAATACTTCAAATCATTCCTTTAATGATCTGCTCAAAAAACTCACTTATAAACTCAATATTCTTCCCCACTATCTAATGAACAATCCCAGCTGCAAAATATTCTATTGAATGGGGATCATTAAAATATTCATGTCATATTAACTTTCAATTTTGCAATGTATTATGTTAAATTGCATTCATCATATTTAACATGATATTTAGTTTATTTGCATTTTCCAGTTCCCAAATTCCATAAAATATTTGGATATTTTCTCATACAACTTCTGCTATAGTGTCTCTTTCTTTCTTTCATCCTGTGATCATACAACTAAATGATTCAGTATTTGGTCAAACTTTCTACATACTGTGAAGCTTTTCTGAATATGTATTTTAAAATGTAGGTTATGTTACATGAGTTTCAGAATGGCTTCCAGGTAAGCATTTCAAAGTCAGCCATTGAGTGCTTCAGGCTAAATTTTAACAGTTCACCTCCCTGACCTTCAAAAGGCAGCTCCCCTATCTTTCAGCCTCAGCTTTCCTAATATCCACTCCCCAATCACTTCCAAAAGTCCTATAATCCATAACCTCAAACCAGAATATATAAAGTGGTTTCTACTTTCTTAACTGAACTCTCACTGAAGCAACACGTGCTATACCTCTCTCTGCAATCCCAGAGAACCGACTGGAAGCAAACTGTAACATGACACCTTCATCAATGCCTTAAATCTTTTCTTTGCCCCAGAAGTTTTCTGCCCCTGAAATAATCAAAATAATAATGCTCTTTCACTATGTATGCTCTTGAATTGTAAATTTCTATCCTATTTGATCCCCTGTGAATGATCATTTCTATTGTACAAATAGAATTGAGGTCCCAAGAGATTACATGAATGATCAAAATTTCATCATTAATAAGTAAAAGGATAAGAATTTGAACTCATGCTAAATCTAGGATTCTTCCTTCCATACCACAGCAAATACTATAGAGACATATATATATAAGGTATGCTCAGGAAGACTTTTGAGTGATGATAATTATGGGTCCATACATAAAGAATGAAGAACAAATTGCTTACCATGGACATACAAATCCCCTCCAAAATTTGGCTCCTCCCTGTTTCTCCAGCCTTTTACCATTCTTGCCTCCCACCCTATCTTCTTAAATTCCAACCTCACAGAACTGCTTTGAATTCACACCTCCATGGCTTTGCTTCCTCTCCTATCTCTGCCTCTAATCCCTTACCCCTTACTTCCTACCTCTACCCTCCCACCATCACCATCCCCTCAAGAACATCTATTCATTGCTTACAACTCAATGTACAGGTTACTATCACCATGGAGACCTTTTGTCTCCCTCTTTCCCACTTCAACTCCCTTTGTATCAGTATAATATCATATTTACATCTACAGTGTTTAAATTGCATTTAACTGATGATTGTGACTGTTTATTTATTATAATTTACAATTAAGAGAACACTTTCAGATCTTACTACAATTAATTTTCAATGGATGCTGATACCACCTTTACAAGCAAAGACTGGGTTAAAATTAATCTTTCCACTCTCAGTTGCCAGTATTAAGACTGGAATAAAGTACACTTTTAATGAATATTTGTTAACTGAATAAGAGATAAAGCTTCCATTCAGTTCAGTCGCTCAGTCGTGTCCGACTCTTTGCGACCCCATGAATCACAGCACGCCAGGCCTCCCTGTCCATCACCAACTCCCGGAGTTCACTCAAACTCATGTCCATCGAGTCGGTGATGCCATCCAGCCATCTCATTCTCTGTCGTCCCCTTCTCCTCCTGCCCCCAATCCCTCCCAGCATCAGATTCTTTTCCAGTGAGTCAACTCTTTGCATGAGGTGGCCAAAGTATTGCAGTTTCAGCTTTAGCATCAGTCCTTCCAATGAACACCCAGGATTGATCTCCTCTAGAATGGACTGGTTGGATCTCCTTGCAGTCCAAGGGACTCTCAAGAGTCTTCTCCAGCGTAGATATAAAACCAACTACCTGGTTCATTTGGGGAACAAAAAAATATCATGTAAAAAGCAACATAATCATCACCATTAATAACCTGGAAACTTCACTCACCATGCTGAATAAAGCAACTGCTCCACTTTCTTCACCTGCAAAGTACCTCAGATGTCTAAAAGGGAAAAAATAAATAGATTCAGGTATAAGGAGT
The DNA here is from genome assembly GCF_049115385.1 of Moschus berezovskii. Taxonomy (NCBI): domain Eukaryota; kingdom Metazoa; phylum Chordata; class Mammalia; order Artiodactyla; family Moschidae; genus Moschus; species Moschus berezovskii. The sequence continues at coordinate 15,924,667 of NC_142480.1, read as the reverse complement.
AAGGGCTATTTAATTAAGAGAATGATGTTAAAACAAGTCTAATTTTTCTGTCAGAATTGACAACAACTTGGGCTATTTATGAGCAGTTTTATAATGTAAAGCACATTAAACCTTGAGCCTTGAAACTTGATTTCCCCCTGCTTTGCCACTAATTAACTAAGTGAAATTGGAGAACTCACTTAACCCCTCTAGCTTCAATTTTCTCTCATACAAAATGAAGAGGTAAAACCAGATTATTTCTAAAATTATTTTCAGTTCTCAAAGACTTCATACATTTTTATATCTTCATCGTTTGATTAACATGATTATGTAAAATCACTTTTGCCTACCACTTAATGAGAATCAGCAGCAAGGCACAGAATCTATAGTGGTCCTGGGGCCGAATAGCTTATAGAATCTTATTTTTCTATTCAACTTTCCAGGAACAAGTCACATTTGAATATAAATCTATTGAGTGTAATTCAAAGCTATTCGCTTAGCTTTGGTTCTCAAAAAATAATCTTGAAAAATTGCAGTTGGTACAAGTGGCATCTATTTTTTATCCTTTGTATTTTATTTTATAAGAAACTTTCTCAGGGGAACCTAGTCACACACTGTCACGGTGACTTTACAAGTATCATAAAGTTGCTGAGTGCCTAGGATGTATAAAATGCTAATTCTGGGACTTTCAAGGAATCAAAGAAGTACAGCGATTTCTGCTGTCACAGAACATGTCATCTCTTTTACTATACCTTTTAATTCTGATGTGTACATTAAAATTAGCCATTCTGTAATCCATGTCAATTGTTAAGAAAATTGAAATGATTGAGGTTAGTAATATCTTGAAAGTAACACACATATGCATATAACTGCCATCTGGTATTGTAACTGCCCGATTTGTGTTTTGTGTTGTATCTCTCACTCAATAGAATGTATACTACAGACAGTAAACAGATGGAATTTGAAGCCATAGGAAGAGCTACGAATATCTCGAGTGTGTGTGCATGTATGTAGAGAAGAGAGAATAAGAAAGAAAGAACAAGAGAAGCCATTCTGGAATCCTGAGATTCAGGAAGCAGCCTCCATTAGAGAACCCTGTGAAGGTCTTTGAAAAGGAATATTCAAAGAGGAAGAAAGAAGATAGAAAAATTGGTAGCATGGAAGCCATGGGAGAAACAATTTTCATGATGGAGCTGGTTATTGTTATAGAAAGGAAAGGAATGAAAATACTTCAAATGGACTATCTGATTAAAACATCACCAGTGCCATTGAGAATCATCTGCCTCAGAAATAAAGCAGAATCAAACCTCAAATTACATTTTCAATTAATGACTAGGAAATGAAAACAAAAATTTTGGATATGTTGACTAAAAAATACTCACAACCTGAAAGTAGACAGTTCTATTTGGTGGGAATGTTTAGGACTCTGAGCCCAGGAGATAGATTCCCAGCAACTCTAAAAATACTGCCAAGGAGGCAGGAGGGGGAAGTCAGGCTACATATAAGTTTGCAACAAAGGGAGCAGTCAGTCTGAATATCAAAGATCAGGTATCAAGTTAAGAAATGTAGCATTCTAAGTATGGGAAGATGCAAGCCTCTGAGTTCACTGAAATCATTCCTTCCATATGCACCTCAGCTATCTGAGGCCAATACTGTTTCCTTGGATCCTCTAGATCACAGTTTGGGGAGCCCTCGTTCACATTTGGAGGCCAGAAATTGCTGATGGTGGTGACATTTCTTGCTTATTGACATGGCAGGAGATATTTTCATTTCACAGATAGTTGATGGAGAAGTTTAATGATAAAAGTAAAGAGAGATGAGCTTCAAGTTGGATGAAAGCATTTCAGGGGAAGTAAAATTAACGTTTTTGGAGGGAGAAACTTTAGCTTTATTTTTTAAATGAGGTAAAGAAACTAATCAAAAGAGAAAAACTACATCTGTAAGAAAGAGGAACTATTTATTGGACTAAATCTTGGAAAAGAGGAAAGCCTCCCCTCTAGGAGTGATGTCTGAATCTATAAGTATATACAAGAGATGGAGAAAGGCAAGATGGAGGGCTCGTAACTGCTATTTGCTCAGCTGAGAAGGGTGGCTATTGCTGAGAATAAGGAACCCAGTACTGAATACGAAATTTCGAAAGTGATAAAGGTTTAGAGCAACTTCCATGGGGGATGGAAATGGAATAAAGATGAATAGGAAAATGGAGCAATATAGCACCATTATGAATGTATAACACACCTTATGTTTTATAACACATTGTAAATTCAAAAGTATGCATATAGTTTTGAAAATACTTAAAAGTGGATTCCAATAAGTAACCAAGTGAGAACTGCAGGTCACTTGAAAAAGATGCAGTAGCTTAGGGCAAGTTACACAACATAATGCAGACAATAAGTTGTGGCATTCTTCCGAGTTCTTAGTTCCCAGTGAGAGCAGCCAGTCTAGAGACAGATGAGAGCCTTGCCCTCTGTGCTACCCCAAGGAGAAGGGCAGGGGCTGAGAACGAAAAGAGCACTGGCTGAGATTAAGGGCTCTGACATTTAGGAAGGCACGCTTCAAGTTTTCTTCAGATATTGAAAGCACCAGAGACAAGAGAGTCCAAGGGGAACACGAAAAAATACCCCTTAAAGGACTGATTTCTTCAGTAACAAATTCTATAATGTTCTCCAGGTGATTAGCTTTAGAAGGTCATGTAGGCCCAACAATTGTAAACAATTTTTTTGGAGTGATGCTTTAGTTATAGTCAAATGCTCCAGAAAGCAAACTCACTCAGAAGGACAGCATGGATAGTAGAGTGCAGTTTATTACACCAGCGGGTCTGAAACAGAGTTTCCTCTTTAGCTAGGGACGCTGACCGACTTTTGTGAAAATTTCATATACCTTAAGTGTATGTGATCAAACCCACATCCCCAAATTCCTTAAGCCTAGCCTGGAAAATGTTACAGTCATGATTCGTAATTTAAAATGTCAGCTGGTTACACATTGTAGTTTACATCAACAGGTGCCATAAAGATTACAAAAGTGATTGACTACATAGTGGGCCATTACATTCTTTCTGGCAACAGGAAATCTAGGTATGGAATCGGGTTGTTTATCAGTTCAGGAAGCCTGTTCGGCCGTAGGTATGTTGTCTCCTTGGCTACCAGGCATATAGTCCTAAGTTTACCAAGAATGCAAAAGGGGAAAGTTTCCTTCTCAAGATGGAGTCAGTTCAGCCCGTTCCTTTCCCCCTTTCACTTTAAATGATGTTCTGGCAAAAATTTGCTTTTAAAGATCTATGGTGTTTGATTTTTGGGAAAGAACGTTTTGCTCCAAGATGATGCAATAAATGCCACTATTGGGTTTGCTGCTTGAAATGAAAGCAGGGCTAGTGGGAAAGAATCTGCTTGCCAATGCAGGAGACACAAGAGACACGGTTTTGACCGCTGGGTCAGGAAGGTTCTTTAGAGAAGGGATCCTTTAGAAGATCCTTTAGCTAAAGGGATCCTTTAGAAGATCCTTTAGCTACCAATTCCAGTATTCTTGCCTGGAGAATCCCATGGACAGTGGAGCCTGGTGGGCTCCATGGGGAGCCGTGGGAGTCACAAAGAGTTGGATACAACTGAGCACACACATGAAAAGAATGTGTCTGAATTATTCAATTGATTGTTAGAAGGTCAGTTCAGTCACTCAGTTGTACTGATCGTACATTAAATATATAACATATAACATGGTATTTAATGCATATTAGTACATTAAATATATAACATATAATGTTATAATATATAACATTTAATGTATATTAATACAAAATTGAGTATCTCCCTTTGTAGCCTATGACATAACATCAAATGCTGTGTGAAAAGGCATCCATTACTACAATAAAAGCCTCAGCTACCACAGTAAAAGCTCTGATGGAAATAGGCTTAGTCCTCCAGTCATAGGGTTTGTCATTGAAGAGCTACAGTCCAAGGATCCCAGCGCTGCTCAGGAGGAAAGGAAATAATCGGCATCTCTGAGCCTCATATTCCCAGGATCATCACTCTCTCTTCCTGCCTGCTGCACAGACATCAATCAGGAGGGAGAAATGTGTGGGTGTTTTATAAAAGAAAAATAAAGATCGTCAAAAATCAGCCTAGCTTGGCATAATGGAAAATCTACTTACAAAAATGCAGTAGTATGTTTTGCCTATAAGAATATCACAGATTCAAAAATAGGAATAAAACCAATATTGATGAATGTTCAGTCTCTTTCAAAGTTGGTGGGAGTGTAAATTAATACTTACATTGAAAAAAAAAAGGATGTATCAAGAACCTAAAATAACTGCAGGTATTAACTCATGAACTTCACTTTTAGAATTTATAATAAGAGAAAGAGAATAGATGAGCACAAGAATGTATCAAGAAGACAGTTCATCATGAGCTGTTTGGAACAGAAAAAATAATGAAAAACCTGAATATTCAACAACAGTGGCATTTTCTACAAATTTTGCATGTCTTCGTAGTGAAAATCACTCAGTTGTGTCTGACTCTTTGCGACCCCATGGACTAGCCTGTCAGGCTTCTCTGTCCATGGAATTCGCCAGGCAAGAAAACTGGAGTAGGTAGCCATGCCCTCCTCCAGGGGATCTTCCCAACCCAGAGACTGAACCCAGGTCTCCCACATTACAGGTAGATTCTTTACTGTCTGAGTTACCAGGGAAACCAACTGGCATATTATATAACTACTTAACATTACTATCCTTTTTTCCCCAAAATATCAAATATCCTAAAAATTTTCCAAGTTAGAAGTTTCCAACAACTAGGCAGAAAATCCTACAAAATGTCTGCAGTGAGACTTGGGGGGAGAAGGGATTTGGTGTGGAAGGGTGGGCAGTGTATGTGAAAACTAAGAACTAAGCAAAAAGAAGCTTTTGATTGTGCTCAGCCCCATGGTGATGTCAGGTCTGAGAGGAAAAGGAAAATCTGCCTAACTTTGAAAAGAACTCAGGCCTTCATGCTTTACTTTGTTGAATTTGTCCTAGTTTCTTTTCTCAAAAGATTAGCAATCAGATTGTGTTGGCACACTATAAATAGAGGCATCTTTCATAAGCAGAAACTTACATGAACTAAACTCTTAAGACTATGATATAAATCCAAATTCAAATTTATTAATTCACAAGAAGAAATAAATGTCACAGAAGCCAAAATACTTGTAAGCCGCTGTGACAGGGCATATCTATGTGAGAAGCTGCGTGATAGGTAGAAAGCTGCTGGGTGAGACTGGAATCTGAAGAAGGAGTCTGATGAGTGAAATGTTTAACGGCAGTAAGGGAAAACAGCCTGCTTGCAAGACCACAACCCAAAGGATGATCTTTCCAACAGGACCAGAATATTCAACTACAGCTCCTTCCCTGATCTCCAAGCCAAAATCAGCCTTGCTGTGTCATCGGGTGACTGAAAGGGGAACGGGAGAGGATTCATGTCCCCTGGGTGAGGGGGTCTTCACACAGGGATGGGCTTAAACAACGTGGATGTAACAGAGTGCTTTCGTGCAGTCTCTCAAGACCCAGTAGGGAAGAAAAGGATGCCTAGCTGAAGAGGAGAGATAAGGGTTACAGCTTGTCATTACTACAGAAAGGTTCTGGGACACAGAGACAGCGGAGCCTAAGGGGTGGATTTATCCCCATGGTCCACCAGTCCTCAAGGAAGCAGAGTTTCGTGTCTGGCAAGAGCAGTAGCAGCACTTGCATTATTCACTCTCAGCCTGCCGCCAAGAGGGCTCAAGGCAGGATTTGTTCGGTTGTGGCCTTCAGTTGTCCTAAAGAGATAGACTCCATGCTTGGCCGGCTGGCTGGAGTCCTCTCGGACTGTGAGACCAGCCAAGCAGAGGCAGGCAGCTGAACTGCAGTGAGCGCAACCAGGTGCTTATGTGTGGCGGCCCAGGCTTTCAACTAAACCACAGTCTAATGCCAGTACTGGACTCTTGTGACCTACAAAAATGGCACTGTCATATGGTTGAATCTATTTATCCAAGTTTGCCATAAAATCAAAGATTCCTTGTGTGTGTGTTAGCCAGTCAGTCATGTCTGACCCTTTGCCACCCCATGGTCTATAACCCGCTAGACTCCTCTGTCCATGGAATTCTCCAGGCAAGAATACTGGAGGGTGTTGCCATTCCCTTATTCAGGGGATCATCCTGATTCAGGCATTGAACCCAGGTCTCCTGTATTACAGGCAGACTCTTTACCATGCAAGCCACCAGGGAAGCCCAAGTACACTGGAATGGGTAGTCTATCCCTTTTCCAGGGGATCTTCCTGACCCAGGAATTGAACTGAGGTCTCCTGAATTGTAGGTGGATGCTTTAACAGATGAGCTGCTGGGGAATCTCTCAAAGACTCTGTTCAGTTCAGTTCAGTTCAGTCGCTCAGTCGTGTCCGACTCTTTGCGACCCCGTGAATCACAGCACGCCAGGTCTCCCTGTCCATCACCAACTCCCAGAGTTCACTCAAACTCATGTCGGTGATGCCATCCAACCATCTCATTCTCTGTCATGCCCTTCTCCTCCTGCCCCCAATCCCTCCCAGCATCAGAGTCTTTTCCAGTGAGTCAACTCTTCGTATGAGGTGGCCAAAGTATTGCAGTTTCAGCTTTAGCATCAGTCCTTCCAATGAACACCCAGGACTGATCTCCTTTAGAATGGACTGGTTGGATCTCCTTGCAGTCCAAGGGGCTCTCAAGAGTTTTCTCCAACACCACAGTTCAAAAGCATCAATTTTTCCGTGATCAGCTTTCTTCACAGTCCAACTCTCATATCTATACATGACCACTGGAGAAACCATAGCCTTGACTAGATGGACCTTTGTTGGCAAAGTAATGTCTCTGCTTTTTAATATGCTGTCTAGGTTGGTCATAACTTTCCTTCCAAGGAGTAAGCATCTTTTAATTTCATGGCTGCAATCAGCATCTGCAGTGATTTTGGAGCCCCCCAAAAAATGAAGTCTGACACTGTTTCCACTGTTTCCCCATCTATTTCCCATGAAGTGATGAGACCAGATGCCATGATCTTTGTTTTCTGAATGTTGAGCTTCAAGCCAACTTTTTCACTCTCCTCTTTTACTTTCATCAAGAGGCTTTTCAGTTCCCCTTCACTTTCTGCCATAAGGGTGGTGTCATTTGCATATCCCCACCAAATCATAAGACACCAATTCCTTTAGAGAATAATTTAGTCCAACTCAAATCCAATTTATATTTTAAGCCTAGCAATGGAAACTAAATGCCAAGTGCTATGAGGAAGTTAATCAGTCAAGCCCCCACTATAAGTTGAGCTACTTTAGAGTACTATCTTGCAACCAACAAAAAAAGAAAGGAAAAAAAAAAGGTTTTCTCTTTAGGTGTAAAATCCAGAGGACTTGTTCCAGGAATCCCTAACAAATCAGAGGGGAACGCTGGACAGAGGTATCAGGTTGAGACTCCTTTCCTCCTGGGAGCATTTGCTAGTAATAGCTTATGGTGAATGATGTCGGATTCATGATCTCCAAAGAAGATTTAGCTTCAGGACCAGGGACCAGGCTTCAGACACTCAGAACTTTATGTGGCAGAGTTTTATTAAAGTATAAAAAGGGACAGAGAAAGCTTCTGACATAGACATCAGAAGGGCGATGGAGTGCTCCACTCCTAGTCTTGTCAAGGAGATAAAACTTATATACTTTTACCAGACCCACTCCCACAACATACATATTAAATTAACAAAATTAGAACTAACAGAAAGGTCTTAGCAGACCCACTCCCACAAGTTTAAAGATAGCAAGATTATCAGAAGATGCTTCTTAAGGAGAAACATGTCTTTGAGCAAGATACATAGTTCTATATAATCGTTAGTACAGAGCGTAAGGAAAAACATACCCTTAAGCAAGATAGTTGCTTTGTTGTGTAATTATTAGCTCTGGGCTTAAAGAAAGTCTTAAATATTGTTGACATAACAACTCAGAGTTAAAGAAAAAACATCTCATGTAACTGAGACAAAACAATATAGAAAAAAACGTTTGTCCCTTTTCTCCTCCTTGAGGGTCCTGGCAGAAAGTGAAGAGGAACGAAAAAGCCTCTTGATGAAAGTGAAATAAGAGAGTGAAAAAGTTGGCTTAAAGCTCAACATTCAGAAAACAAAGATCATGGCATCTGGTCCCATCACTTCATGGGAAATAGATGGGGAAACAGTGGAAACAGTGTCAGACTTTATTTTTCTGGGCTCCAAAATCACTGCAGACGGTGATTACAGCCATGAAATTAAAAGATGCTTACTCCTTGGAAGGAAAGTTATGACCAACCTAGATAGCATATTAAAAAGCAGAGATATTACTTTGCCAACAAAGGTCCATCTAGTCAAAGCTATGGTTTTTCCCGTGGTCATGTATGGATGTGAGAGTTGGTCTGTGAAGAAAGCTGATCACTGAAGAACTGATGCTTTTGAACTGTGGTGTTGGAGAAGACTCTTGAGAGTTCCTTAGACTGCAAGGAGATCCAACCAGTCCATCCTAAAGAAGATCAGTCCTGGGTGTTCATTGGAAAGACTGATGCTGAAGCTGAAACTCCAATACTTTGACCACCTCATGCGAAGAGTTGACTCATTGGAAAAGACCCCGATGCTGGGAGGGATTGGGGGAAAGAGGAGAAGGGGACAACAGAGGATGAGATGGATGGATGGCATCACCAACTTGATGCACATGAGTTTGAGTGAACTCCGGGAATTGGTGACGGACAGGGAGGCCTAGCGTGCTGTGATTCACGGGGTCGCAAAGAGTCGGACACGACTGAGCGACTGAACTGAACTAAACTGAAGGGTCCTGGACCCTTTCCTCCTTGAGGGCCCCAGACTCCTTATCAGCCTATCTAAGAATTAACTCTCTCACTAGCCAATACAATACCAACACCTGGGCTTCCCAGTGGTAAAGAACCCACCCACTAGTGCAGGAGACATAATGAGACAGGGCTTGATCCCTGGGGTGGGACAATCCCCTGGAGTAGGAAACTGCAACCCATCCCTGCAGTCTTGCCTGGAAAAATCCCATGGACAGAGGAGCCTGATGGGCTACAGTCCACGGGGCCACAAAGAGACAGACACAACGAGCATGTACACATACAGCGCCACAGCTACTCTCTGCTGTCTTTGTACATCCATTGCTAACAAAGCCCACGTCTGACACAGGGATGTTTTAGCTGTATCAGTCCATGCGGAAAGTTACAGTGTAGTCCTTTCGCCCTGGAAATCTACCCTTTGTTTCTAAGACAATTTCTATCTCTACTCTGTGACAACAATCTTATTTCTAGGATCTCAGAAGATTCATCAATGTACTGTCCTTGTCAAGTAATAATAAAAATAACATTGTATTTATTGAGCCCTTACTATGTGCTGAGCACAACTGTTGTTTTCCATGTGTTAACACATGCGGTCTTTTTTAAGTATCTCAGCTGGGAGAGGCAGGACTCAAACCCAGGAAGTCTGCTTTTAGGCTTCCTTAATCACCAGTAGTTAATTTCTTAACCACCATTATGCTAATGTATGAAAAATAAGAAAGCAAGGGTAACAACAGGAAGTCTCTGAATTTTATTTTTTCTGTAATAAATATATTTATATAAATAGGAAATTTTATTTTTAAAGGTTAACTTTTTTATTGCTTGTTTACTATGTCTCTCCTTACTGCAGTGAAAGCTCCTTGTGGGCAGGCTTTGGCTACTGCTATTTCTCTGGTGTCTGGAACAGACGTAGGAAGCATTCCTTAAATGACATTACTATCCTTTTGTCTATATTTCCCATCTTATATCTTTCCAGGAAAAAAAAATGTCAGGGTTATGATATACACAGTAAATTATATTGTCAATCTATTTATAAATATTTCTTAAATGAATAAAATATCTGAAAAAATAACCTTCGGCATTTTCAATTTTCTTGTATGTACATGGTTTGTACCATCTCCCCAGATACCATCAGTTCCAAAGTTACTATATAAAGAGAAATTGGTGCCTGCAAAAGAAGGTGACCTGCAGTTGAAGAGCAGGACCCTGTAACAACTCCAGCTCAGTAGGAAGAGAGTTCACAAAGAGCAAGCTTACAAGCTCTGCCCTCTCCCCATCCTTGATGGAGTCCTTTGATGCTGCCTGAAGAATGTCTATTCCCTGGAAGTCAATATCTATCTCATCAGAGGTGAGGTACAGAACTTAGAGGTACAGAAGTGTGACTGCCAAATACTACTAGATCAGCTGTAGTTGCTAGGATGTCATGAAATGACAAAAGCAATTTATTAAATAAGAAAAATACACGACAAAGGGTGTTACTCATCTGGGATTACAGGCAAAGAGGAGAGAGAATTTTGAAAAGCTCTGTTCAGTAAAATAAGGATAGAGAGTCTGAATGGCTGTTATCATAACTGAGATAAAGAAGCAGACCTAGGTACATTCATCTGCCAATAAATTAAGGTAATAGTTGAATTCAGTGGGCTGAATTTCACCACAAAGATTAAAATGCACATGAACTTTCCAGGTTACAAGTCAGGTAACAGAGCCCTCTCACCCATGTTATTATTGTTAGAAAATCTTCATGTGAATGAAATAAACAGAAGTCAGGGATATGACTATATGAGTTTTAGCCACTTCATCCTTCAGAAAATGTCTGGAAAGAAGTTTGGAAGTATTTAAGAGAGACGGATAGTACATAATTTAATAGCCAATATGGAGGGAATTCTCAAATGATGCAGACTCAAACCTGTTCTTTCACTCACTGACTTACCAGTTAAAATAAATAAACTAAATGTATTAATGGTCAGGACCACATAGTTGAAAATCCTGAGACTGATAAGTCTTATTCTCCTGTTCTGTAGCTTTGGTTACTGGCTTAAAAATTTTGAAGAGAACAGCCTGATGCCTTGATCCTCTCTCGGAATGCTATCATCACAAAAAGCACAACTAGCCAAAAGGTTTACAAGCACAAAGGAAATGGCAACCCACGCCAGTACTCTTGCTTGGAAATCCCATGGACGGAGGAGCCTGGTAGGCTACAGTCCATGGGGTCACAAAGAGTTGGACATGAAATGGCAACCCACTCCAGTGTTCTTGCCTGGAGAATCCCAGGGATGGCGGAGCCTGGTGGGCTGCCAGCTATGGGGTCGCACAGAGTCGGACACGACTGAAGCGACTTAGCAGTAGCAGAAGCAGCAGCAACTTAACTTTCACTTTGGCAAACCTGTTGCCAAAATCAGTCCTGCCCCCTTGTTTCTATAAATAAAATTTTATTGGAACACAGGTACTCCATTTGTTTACATGTTATCTATGCAGTTTTCACAAGGGCAGAATTAAGTAGTTTAGGTAGAGAGTGTAGTATGGCCCATAAAACTAAAAATATGTACTACTGGTCTTTTATAAAACAGGTTTTCTCACCTCCTGGTGAGAAAGAGGACAGGGAATTTATTATGAAGTGCTCATTAAAAAAATCCTGTTGTCACATACATAAGGCAATGTTTATTTGTTTGTTCCATGTTTGAGTTACTTTTTGGTAATATGATAGATAGTTTGAGAGATGTTCTTTATTTTTCAGGACTCTAGACCCAGGTACCATCCCTTTTCATGTATAGAATATGGTATGCTAGTGATCTGAGTCACTCCACCTAAAATTCATTAGAGAAAATCTAACTGAGCTCAGAATAAAGTTCCATAAAATATGGTGATTACTCTGTTTAGTATTCCATCAAACTGTTGAATTTTATAGGACTCTCATAAAACTTTAAAGTTCTTCCAGTGCTGTAATCAAATGAACAAAGCCATATATTAACATAAAACACTTCTGATTATATGACATATTAAGATTTTAAAAACATATGTTCAGTCTACAATCTGAAAGCAAAAGGATGGTATATAGTTGATGACGGTAGTTAAATCTGTCATAAACTACATTATTCTTTTTAAATCTGAATAAAATTTCACTGACAAAAATGGTTTATGCTCATCCATTAATGTGAATAGGCAGGATGAGTCAACTATAATGTATTAAACAAGTCACATTTGTGAGCTGTTTATTAAGTAATTTATTTCACGCCTTGTTTATCTCAGTTAGTCATCAAAATATTTTTGCCCCATGAAATGGTATTTCATTATTCTTTATTTGAGTGGAAACATACACAGATCTACAGTTTCATAATTTTTCATTTCTACTATGAGAGACTTTTGCCTAAATCATTCAATGTAAATAAAATGTTTAGAAATATGAAAATATTTGCATTTTTTATAATAAGGAAAGTGTCACTTTAAGTAGATTATTCAAAGCCCAAAGTGAAGAAGCAAAGAGATTACCTTCCCTCATTTAAACATCCCAGTGTATTCAACTGAGTGACAAGAATAGGACCTTGTCTGTACACACCATGCAGCACATCAGGATTTTGTATAAAATAGTTTATTAAAGCAACATCCTGAAAGAGAGGGGTCTCATGGACTTTTAGTTTTCTTTAGCTCACAAGATTCAGCTTAAAGAGATGAGAAGAATGCATTCAATATCTGTTTTTTAAAACCCTGGAGGGGTTCTTTAGTTGACAAGGCTAAAAGAACTATAAAGGAATGATTGACAATGGCTGAACACTCTGGCATAAGAACTTAAACAATTTTCTCTAAAGCTAATAAGCACAAATTTTTGAAATATAACACAGTGGGAGGAGAGAAAGATTTAACATAAACTGATGAAAATACTTCACTCACTGTGACTGAAAGAACGGTCTTGACTCTGGTTGGGTCCAGACCCTGTGGTCCTCTCATACTTTCTTTTCTACACATCCCTTACAGGTTTCCTAAATCTCTATTTCTACAGAAATTTTTTGGCCTCACTTACCCAAGGCCCAGGTTGTTCAGGGCCACAGTCTTATCCTTGTTCTGACTGGCTCTTGATTCTGTGCATGTTTTCTGTCACTATCAGGAAAAAATATCATCCTAATTGGCGTCTTGTACTTCCTTGAGTTCTTCTATTAGAGAGTTATGTTGAATACTGTACAGTTCAATCACACATTTCAAGCCCCTAAGATCATAGAGTGAGGAGTGTATACTTATATATCTTAGACTTAGTCATATGAGGCCTATATATGAACCCCAACAGTTCATATATGTTGGATGGAAGAACCTATACCAGCTTTGAGAGGGTTTATTATTATTATTAAACTCTCACTAGTAGGGGGATTGACTTCAAATAAATCAAATAATCTTATTTTTCTAAAATAGATTTTCCAAAGACAACCAAAAGTATATGATCTTAAAGGGACGCTAAAGAAAACTGTTCCTTTAAGACAGTAAATTTACAGTTTTGCTAGTTCTCTATAGACAATGTATTTCTAGTTTTTATCGTAGCATGAGTCTCGCCATGCCACTATTTGTTTTGAATATCTTCTTTCTTCACATATCTTACTTTAATCTTCCAATTTTTTTTAATTTTTATATTTAAAATTTAAATATTATATTAAGCCCAGCAGGCTTCCCTGGTGGCTCAGTGGTAAAGAACATGCCTGCCAATGCAGGAAACATGAGTTTGATCCCTGGGTTGGGCAGATCCCCTGAAGAAGGAAATGGCAACCCACTCCCATGGCTGAGCACACATGCACACAATAGGCTTAAGTGAGGAGAGTTTAATGTAGAGACTATATTGGGTTGAATAGTAAGCCCCCAAAACATTTCTACCTGGAACCTTGGAATGTGATAGTATTTGGAATAAGGGGCTTTGCTGATGAAATTAAGGTGAAAATCTCAAGGTGAGCTCATCCTAGATCACAGCTGGTTCTAAATTGGATGATAGATGTTCTATAAGACACAGAAGAGGAAAAGATACTGGGAGACACGGAGAAGGCCATGTGGAGAGCAAGACAGAGGTTGGAGTGATGCAATCACAAGAAAAGGAATACCAAGGATTTCTGACAGCCACCAGAAGCCGAGAGAGGGGTATGGGACAGATTCTGCCTGCTCTCCTCCAGAGGAACAGGATGCTGCTGACTCACTTCAGACCCTTGACCTTCTTAAGTTACCAAGTTTGTATGAGTTTGTTAAGGCAGCCCTAGGAAATTAGTACAGAGACTATTGACAAAGATTTCTCAAAAGTTAAGACAAACTATCAAAACAAGAAGAGGTGTCTTGTTTAGTGAAAGAGGAATAGGAGACCATTGCCACTCCTAGGTTTTAAAAGTCAAAAGAAAGACAATCTAGAGAGAAGCAGCCTCTAACAACTGATGACCCTGATAGGAGAGAAGGGAAAAAATAAGCCTGCCTTCACTCTCTTCCACCCTCTGATACCTGCCAATACCTCTTGTTGGTCAAATCAAGGGAAGCAAGATGGGAAGTTCACAGAGCAGGATGGGGAAGAGAAGAGTAGGTTTGGAGGAGCAAATGAAGAACATCTAACACTGTAACATGAATAATAGCATAGAATTATCTTTGAAACAAATATTCCCATCTCATTTTTCTCTGAGCATAGATAGGAATTAAAGATATATTATTATATCTTTTTAAGTTGTCAAATGTCTTAATTAATGAGAAATAAATTGCCTCTCTACATTTCCGTCAAGGCCTATAGACTGATAAAGAATATTTAACTATGAATTTAAGAGATTTGGGTTATAAATCAAAAAACAGTGTTTCCTCTAAAAATATATTTTTTAACAGAGCACTGACTTTTATAGAGCAAATATAAAACTAACATTATAGGCAAGTAATACAAAGAAATTGACTTTTACTGAAGTACTTACTGTGTTGGAGAAGCATTTAGCATTGCTTAGAAGTTTGTACAGATACACATGTTCAACTTATTTTGACATCTTGATCTTTATCACCATAGGAAAAATCTTATTTACAGACAATTTAATGCGTGAAAGTGGTGAATGATATGTTCTCCTTTATAATCAAGCTATGTTGAGTACATTTTAAGTTATCAACTCATAACCCCCCTGTTTAACTGATAAACGTTGTTTAAAATCATTAAAGCACCCCAGCAGAGTACTGATATTCGCTGTGTTAATAAGCCAATCCAAATTCACAATGTAGTTTGTTGTCAACTCAAAATCAGAGTATAGTCAAACTTTAAAACATGTTTACCAGAATGACATTAATTACTTTATTTTGAAACTTCATTTCAGCATTCAGCAATGGGTGCCTCTACGATCAGCTGATATGATGACTTGAAACAATAAAACATATGGGCTAGGCAACATGTTATACCAATTTTGTTCCTGGTGCTTCTTGTATCTAAGTTTAAAATCTTCCCCAGCAGTATGGAGAGTTTAGAGTCAAATAATGTGAGCTGTGAATAAGTGGAGGAGACTTCAAAGATATTTTCCAGAGATAGCCTCTCAGCTCCAGATATCTGATGATGCAGAGCTCAGGTAGAGAAAAGGAATATTTTACATCGGGAGGTTTGTCACCTACAATCAGGAATTATGGTCCCTAGACCAATATCAAGAAGGAAGAACTGAAAAGAGAAAAGAATGAAGATCAATGCTTCCAGCAGAGACTGACTTCCTGCCAGACTAGATCTTGAACAGTCTATTCCAAAAAGAAAGAAAGAGCTTTCATCAAGCCAGCAAGAAGAGAAGGCATATCAGTAAGTGTCGTTCTTTTGGCTCATTTATCTTAACTGAAAGATGTTTCAAGTAAGAAAGGAAAATCTATTTGAAGGTCTTAAAGTAAAAAAAAAAGAAAAGAACTTAACTTTGGAAATAAGCAATTAAACAATATAAAAATTGAGCTTTCTTAAAACTTGGCAAGGAATAAATATCCAGTAATACATTGCTGAGAGTGAAGCAGAATGAATCATAGTGAAGGCAAAAGGGAGAAGTAGACTCATGATCATAGCTTTTCCAGCTGAATACACTCCCAGGGCCTCTAAGAATCAGACTTGTTACCTCTTTTGCCCCATGACCTATATGCAATCAGTTCATTTCAGTTGCTCAGTCGTATCTGACTCTTTGCGACCCCATGAATCGCAGCACCCCAGGCCTCCATGTCCATCACCAACTCCTGGAGTTTACTCAGACTCATGTCCATCGAGTCGGTGATGCCACCCAGCCATCTCATCCTTTATTGTTCCCTTCTCCTCCTGCCAACAATCCCTCCCAGAATCAGGGTCTTTTCCAATGAGATTCACATGAGGTGGCCAAAGTATTGGAGTTTCAGCTTCAGCATCAGTTCTTCTAATGAACACCCAGGACTGGTCTCCTTTAGAATGGACTGGTTGGATCTCCTTGCAGTCCAAGGGAAGGGACTCTCAAGAGTCTTCTCCAACACCACAGTTCAAAAGCATCAATTCTTCAGTGCTCAGCTTTTTTCATAGTCTAACTCTCACATCCATACATGACCACTGGAAAAACCATAGCCTTGACTAGACGGACCTTGGCTAGCAAAGTAATATCTCTGCTTTTTAATATGTTTTCTAGGTTTGGTCATAACTTTCCTTCCAAGGAGTAAGCATCTTTTAATTTCATGGCTGCAATCACCATCTGCAGTGATTTTGGAGCCCCCAAAAATAAAGTCTGACACTGTTTCCACTGTTTCCCCATCTATTTCTCATTAAGTGATGGGACCAGATGCCATGATCTTAGTTTTCTGAATGTTGAGCTTTAAACCAACTTTTTCTCTCTCCTCTTTCACTTTCATCAAGAGGCTTTTGAGTTCCTCTTCACCTTCTGCCATAAGGGTTGTGTCATCTGCATGTCTGAGGTTGTTGATATTTCTCTCTGCAATCTTAATTCCAGCTTGTGCTTCTTCCAGCCCAGCGTTCCTCATGATGTACTCTGCATATTAGTTAAATAAGCAGGGTGACAATATACAGCCTTGATGTACTCCTTTTCCTATTTGGAACCAGTCTGTTGTTCCATATCCAGTTCTAACCGTTGCTTCCTGACCCACATACAGATTTCTCAAGAGGCAGGTCAGGTGGTCTGGGATTCCCATCTCTTTCAGAATGTTCCACAGTTTATTGTGATCCACACAGTCAAAGACTTTGGCATAGTCAATAAAGCAGAAATAGAGGCTGTATATTGTCACCTTGCTTATTTAACTTATATGCAGAGTACATCATGAGGCACACTGGGCTGGAAGAAGCACAAGCTGGAATCAAGATTGCTGGGAGAAATATCAATAATCTCAGATATGCAGATGACACTACCCTTATGGCAGAAAGTGAAGAGGAACTCAAAAGCCTCTTGATGAAAGTAAAAGAGGAGAGTGAAAAGGTTGGCTTGAAGCTCAACATTCAGAAAACAAAGATCATGGCATCTGGTCCCATCACTTCATGGGAAATAGATGGAAAAACAGTGGAAACAGTGTCAGACTTTATTTTTTTGGGCTCCAAAATCACTGCGGATGCTGATTGCAGCCATGAAATTAAAAGATGCTTACTCCTTGGAAGGAAAGTTATGATCAACCTTGATAATATATTAAAAAGCAGAGACATTACTTTGCCAACCAAGGTCCGTCTAGTCAAGGCTATGGTTTTTTCCCCTGTGGTCATGTATGGATGTGAGAGTTGGACTGTGAAGAAAGGTGATCGCCGAAGAATCGATGCTTTTGAACTGTGGTGTTGGAGAAGACTCTTGAGAGTCCCTTGTATCGCAAGGAGATCCAACCAGTCCATTCTAAGGGAGATCGACCCCTGGGTGTTCATTGGAAGGACTGATGCTAAATCTGAAACTGCAATACTTTGGCCACCTCATGACGAGTTGACTCACTGGAAAAGACTCTGATGCTGGGAAGGGTTGGGGGCAGGAGGAGAAGGGGATGACCGAGAATTAGATGGCTGGATGGCATCCCCTGACTCTGTGGACATGAGTTTGAGTGAACTTAGGGAGTTGGTGATGGACAGGGAGGCCTGGCGTGCTGTGATTCATGGGATCGGAGAGTCGGACACGACTGAGCAACTGAACTGAACTGAACTGATGTTTTTCTGGAACTCTCTTTCTTTTTTGATGATCCAGTGGATATTGGCAATTTGATCTCTGGTTCCTCTGCCTTTTCTAACACCAGCTTGAACGTGTGCAATGGTCATAAGCAATAAGACACCTCAAGCTAAGAACCATGGACATAAATAATTATATTCTCAATTTCAACTCAAAATAGACATCGAACAGCAGGAGGACTCTCAGTAAGAAAATATGTCATAGTCTCTATTTTCTAGCCTCCAGAGGAAAATTGGCGATGTACCAGGGACTTGTGAGTCAATACTGTGTGCAATAAGGCAAAATGTAGAGAAAAGGGTATCAAGAAAAAGTAACCCAGAAGACCACACTGATGACAAACGTTTTAGGACTCAACAGGAGCACCCTTAATGGACACTTGGCAGAACCAGTCAACTTTAAATATGCTGCAGTTCCAAATCAGAGTGTCCTCAGGTAGAAAGACAGTCATAAGTCTGAAGGCTCAAGAAGACAGCTAAGAGCTATTCTGGTCTGCAGAATGAGGAAACAGGCTTAATGCACTATTTCATGTCCAGGGAAATCAGATGTCCGTTTTCTATTTTCCTCAATTCTAAGAAGCATCTGAAATCACCCCCAATTTGTTAGATACCAAATAGTCTCTCTGACTCATTTTATTCCATTTATTTAAACCATTTTTTGTTTCAGTATAATCTGAGTCCAAATACTCAAAATTTAACTAATACATAAATCATAAATTAGCTTTAAAAGAGTATGTAAGATATAGTTTAAACTTGGATTTACAAGATTTGGAAATACTCCTATAAAGTCAATAGCTAATGATTACATCAAACTTTAAAAGCAAATGTATATGAAAATATCAGTATTTCATATCAGTACTGATATGAAAATATCAGTACACACACATGCATGTATAGATATACCAGTGTTATTTTATATAATGGTTCTGTTCTAGAAATTCTGTTCAACTTGGTTCTGTATAATTCAAAAAATTACACATATTAGCCAAAGCTTTCAAATAAACATGAATTTTCTGAATGCCCAACAAGTGATTATTTCAACTTTCAGTGTCCAACTGTATTTAACTTCAAGAAAGAGTATAAACCCATCTTGTTTTTACAACTTATCATTATTTTTCCTTTTTAAAAAGTTATTTCAAAATATCGTTTCATTTAACATTAAGTATACCTTGTGCTATTTTATAATTCCAATATTTTTCACATTTCAGGATTTAATTTTGCATTTTTATATCAGAAAAGTAGACTCAGAATCACTTTTACAATATAAAAGTTTGTATGAGATTGAAATCTATTGTACAAACCACAATTAATCATAAACTTTGATTAGAATTACTATATTTTTTCACAACAGCATCAAATAAAGGTTCTTATTTTGCTTCAGTTAGCGTTAGACCAGATATCTTAAAGTCATATATTTAATCTTCCACTCTCATTGTGAGAAAACAGCATGAAATCAGCAGATTATGATGTTATGTATGTGTAATATAATACCTAAAGCAAACACTGAAAGATCTAAACAAAAAGTTAGAGTAAAAAAAAAAAAATTATAGATAAATCAAAATAGAATTTTTAAAAAAAAATGTTTAACCTATAGGGAGATAAGAAAAAAGAAAACAGAGAACCAAAACAAAGGGGACAAATAGAAAATAAAATAAAATGGCAAACTTAAGCCCTAACATATCAGTAATTAGATGAAAACTTTGTAAATATACCACTTAAAAGACAGAGATTGACAGAGTAGACTTTTAAAAAACCCAATGCTGTCTTGACTATAAGAAATTCATTTCAAAGAATATTATAAAAAGTGGAAAAACTATACCAATGAAAAAAATTATAAAAAATTTTGAAAATGAACACTAAACCAGGCATCTATCCTTGGGTGATAAATTCAAGGAGTGGTTATTTTAAATGTCAATATAGTGGTCAATTACACTATGAAGGAAGTAACTAAGACTGAGATGTGACAGATGTTGGCAAAGGGGGATTCTTGGGTGGTGGTTCTATTCCTTTCTCCTACTAAAGTTTTGTTTCTTCCCTTAGATGATGGTTGTAAGGGTGTCTAATTTATAATAGTTTATTTAGCTTTTTGTTTGCTGTGGCTTTCTGTATCTGTATTTTATTTTAAAAAGAAAGATCATTTTTTTAAAAAATGAATGAATTTGAAATAAGGAAAAAACTGCCTAACAGAAGAAAATTCAAAAGATCAGGCTTCAAACAGTATAAGAACCATAGCAATGCTGGGAATCATGGTAGAAAAACCAATGAGACTTTCTTCACCATGCACCCCATGATTAAAAAATCCAACTATTTTCTGTCATAAGGCCTTATGACTCAAGATTCAAATTCTGGAAAGGGGGATTCTGATTGGCTCATTAGGTAGAATGACCATTCTTTTACCAAGAGAGTAGAGGATACTTTGGCAATTTCACTAAGATTGCACAAAGTGAGGAATGGGTAAATCCTTATAGAAACCAAGGTGCTCTTGCCAGAATAAGAGAAAATAAAAGTGGAAACCCAAAGAACCTTAAAGAGTAAATTTCAGAAGTGAAATACAAGTAAAAATATATTACCAATCCTACAGGCATTTGTAAGCTAGGATTTAAAAATCTGTTGACATAAAAATTCCATGTGCCATATTAATAATACTGAGGGCTATTAGAATTTGCAATAAAACTTTTACCCTTATCTTCTAACCTCTTGCATTTTAACCCGAGAAACAGCTAATCCTCAAACTACTGCAGTCTATTTAGGGAAAAATACAGTAGATAAATATCCTTCAAGTAGAACCTGAAGATTTGCAGGCAGAACTTTTGGGTTTACTTTTCTTAATTTTTGCATTCTTAGATTTTTTTAAAGCACACATAGGCAAAATCAAACTTCCTCTATCAACTAACAATTCGTATTCATAAAATGTTTGCACAAAAGAGTGGGGAAAAGAAAATATACTTTAAAAGCCAAAGTGAACAGAGTGAAGTTGAACAAATGACGCTCCTATCATGCCTCTAATAGCTATTAATAAGCTTCCAAAGGGAAAAAAGCTAGGCTGAAAATGGTTTTGATATTTTATCTTATTATAAAACTAATATGTATTTATTATTAAAAATAAGATGATTCAGGAAGTTTGAAAAAGGAAAAAATGAGAAGTATCTAAAAATCTCATTACACAGAATGCATAGCCCAAATTCTCCCAGCTACAAGTTCACTGTCTTATGAGTTAGAAAAAAAGTTATCCAAAAATGTGAAATATTAGTTCTAGATCACCTGGAAACAAAATTCTCCTTTTGACTTTGACTTCCCTGGTGGCTCAGAGGTTAAAGCATCTGCCTGCAATGCCAGAGACCCAGCTTCGATCCCTGGGTCGGGAAGATCCCCTGGAGAAGGAAATGACAACCCACTTCAGTATCCTTGCCTGGAGAATCCCATGCACGGAGGAGCCTGGTGGGCTACAGTCCACGGGGTCGCAAAGAGTTGGACACGACTGAGCGACTTCACCCACTCACTCACTCAAAGCATGAGTGCATATATAATTCTCTGTCACCAGCAGAATGAAAATATAATTGGGATTCATTTGGAAATTTACTTCATTTTTAGTCTTAGGAATGGAGAAGGAAATGGCAACCCACTCCAGTGTTCTTGCCTGGAGAATCCCAGGGACAGGGGAGCCTGGTGGGCTTCATCTATGGGGTCGCACAGAGTCGGACACGACTGAAGTGACTTAGCAGCAGCAGCAGCAGTCTTAGGAAATGGGGAGGGTAAGAGAAGATGATGCTAAAGCTGAAACTCCAATACTTTGGCCACTTCATGCGAAGAGTTGACTCACTGGAAAGGACTTGATGCTGGGAAGGATTGGGGGCGGGAGGAGAAGGGGACGACAGAGAATGAGATGGCTGGATGGCATCACTGACTCGATGGACATGAATTTGAGTGAACTCCGGGAGTTGGTGATGGACAGGGAGGCCTGGCGTACTGTGATTCATAGGGTCACAAAGAGTCGGTCATGACTGAGCGACTGAACTGAACTGAACTGAAGGAGAAGATAAAAATATTTGAATATAAAATATATCAAAGACTACATATTAATGTAATTCCTCAAATAAAATGTTCAACAAAATTATAACTCTCCCTGGAAGAAAATCACTAGTTCTAATACTTCTATAGCAACATAAACACAAAAATGTCTTCTAACTAATCAGTATACTTACTCAACTCTTGCTTATTTTTAAACAAGAGGGAAATGTATCCACATCTCAGGAATTTTAATACAAAAATGTATTCACTATAAAACTAACTCATTGACAAAAATTACCCAAAATTTTCTTTCAAAAACCATTTATCAAATAAAACTCTTATCTCCTCTCTCAAAAAGGAGACTACATTTCTGTTCTTCTCTGCCCTTTGAAAATAGATAATTGAATGAGAGACTCACAACGGGATTCCTTTGCAGAGTGTCTACATATTTGGCAACAGACCCAAATGGCAGTTTTAGGGCCTTAGAAACTGAAAAATTAAACAAGTTGAAAATAGATGACTTTTGAAATATTAAGCACCTCAAGTAACTTTGAAAAAGTTAATATTATTCTATTCTCAAAATAAGTCACCTTTCCAAATATTAAAGAAACTTCAGTATTATAGAATAGCCCTAAATTCATGCCTCAAGAAGAGAAAAAGAACAAGCTATGGTTTCCATGGTTAAACCTCCCGACATGTCAGGACATCAAAGAATCCATTTAAAACCTTAAGGGAAAGTACTTAAGAAGAAGAAAAGACAAGACAACCTGAAGAAAGAGAGGCTATAACCTGCCAGTCACTCAACAGAAACCATTGACTACTTAGCCAGCAAAAACAGAATCAGACTCAGAAAACATGCTCTTATTAGCTTGACTGTGTGAAGAAGTGATGAAGCACTTAGAAGAATAAAAATTTACTGAATTTAATTGGGATTAAAACTTGTTGGCCAGTGTTTTAAACAGTATTGCATAGTCATAGTTCATTGATTAGTTGACAATTATAATATAAACTAAAAGACAGCATGTTTCATCTGTAGATGAAATGAGTTCTAAATGACAGCAGTGGAAATATCTGTACAGTTTTCAAGCCATGTTTGAAAGTGAAAGTGAAGTCACTCAGTCGTGTCTGACTCTTTGCAACCCCATGGACTGTAGACCACCAAGCTTCTCCGTCCATGGAATTTTTCAGGCAAGAATACTGGAGTGGGTTGCCATTTCCTTCTCCAGGAGATCTTTCCGACTCAAGGATTGAACCCGGGTTTCTCACATTGTAGGCAACCATTTTACTGTCTGAGCCACCAGGGAAGTCCATATTTGGATACAAGGAAAAGAAATCTCAAACTGACTCCAAAAATGAATTTGTAAAGAGATACAAATCTATCAAAATCTTAGAAAAATCTGAACAATCTAGGCATCTGATTGACACAACTTATCTTATGGATTGATTTCTTTAGGTATCCACCCATAGTCCAATCAGCTGCAGTCCCTGATAGGGAGGGCTATGAGATATCAATAGGAGTATAAAGACAGGAATAAAATGAGTTGAAAGTGAATAGTGAATTAATTAGAAAGGAAATGAAAGATAAATATGATCTGCTTAAACCCGCATGATTGACTTTCAAACATAGTCTCTTCCAAATTTTCCATTATCCCCTCCCCTAAAGGATCTAATGAACTGTTGTGTTGGAGAAGACCCTTGAGAGTCCCTTGTACTGCAAGGAGATCCAACCAGTCTATTCTAAAGGAGATCAATCCTGGGTGTTCATTGGAAGGACTGATGCTAAAGCTGAAACTCCAATACTTTGGCCACCTCATGCAACGAGTTGACTCACTGGAAAAGATTCTGATGCTGGGAAAGGTTGGGGAAGGGAGGAGAAGGGGACGACCGAGAATGAGATGGCTGGATAGCATCACCGACTCTGTGGACATAAGTTTGAGTGAACTCCGGGAGTTGGTGATGGACAGGGAAGCCTGGTGTGCTGTGATTCATGGGGTCGCGGAGAGTCGGACATGACTGAGTGACTGAACTGAACTGAACTGAAAGGGTCTAATGACTACATTCATAAAGTCATCTGTAATGACATTCTTCTTTCAATAGAATAGAATGAAAAGTATCAGTGACTGGAACATTGTAACAGTTGGTATTGTTTCTGGAAATTTTTGTTTCTATGTATATATGCCCCACACACATGTGGAAGCACCAAAGAATGATGTAAAGTATACTTCTTAAACATCAATTTCTGTAATTTCTTTTCAGCTGTCCCAGTGTACCAACTGCAGACAGAAATAAATTCCTGCAACATGGTTACATAATGTCTTTCTTTTGTTTCCTGAGCCAGATATTTTGGAAACTGGGCTTTTCCTCTTCATGCTAAAAGTTATCCAATGCTCCAAAAATGACCATTCAACTTCACCACTATTGCATTTTCCATCCTTTTAAATTATTTTATGATAGCAAATTCCCAAGCACCAAAAATAAACCATAGGCAACACAAAAATTGTTGTTACCTTCCCATTTTCAGATATGAAGGGATGTTTCTGTACCCTTTTTTCTAATACAATTCAATAACAAATCTAAATATTTCATATTCTCTTTGTTCAGTTACTCCCCAGGATCTTTCTCTGTATTAGTCTCTGCTCAAGTAAAGATACAAATTTCTCACTAGTTTAGAGCAAACAGAACCACCAACCCTCAGTAAGAATAGGGTTTGAAAGGCTATGGAGAAAGAGAATCAGGATTTTGGTGGGTTTTTTTTCCCACTCTTAAAAGACAGATTTAATATTTAATATACAGTATTTTTAAAATTCTGAATTTTGCATAGTAGTAAGAAAAGAGAAATCTCTGATATTAGTATTAGCTGCACTTCAGTGCCAAATAAGGTTAGGTATGAAGATCATAAAATGCAAAATCAAAGTCAGTGAAGTTTTCCCTCAGGAAATCCTAACCACAAATTTCACCCATGCCTTAGCAAGCAGGGACTAAAAGATATTTTCTAAAATATCAAGGATGTAGGATGTGTAGTCTATTGCATGTTATTATCACAGCACTTAACTATTTATAAATTCTCTATAGACAACTTAGTAACATTCATTATATTATAAGCTTATTGGGCAAAGATTCATAATTCAGCTTTGCCTAACATGACACTAATCACAGAGAAAGTGCTCTGTACCATTATATATTCCATATGCTGTACAGTGTACTCACTTGTAGGTAATCTATTTCTTATGTCTTTGAATTAAAAAGCTCTTTCTGATATCATTATAACTACATGCTTCGACCATATTGACTGCAACTGTTAACTGAGTTAAGATTCTGGTACTCCTAAAAGACAAGAACACTCTGCAGAATGTCCTATGGAGGACTCCTGATACCCATCATAGTAACTTAAACACACAACTTAATAGCACAATTAATTATGTTTTATATTCCAATGTACATGAGTCTGTGATGGCAAAAGGACTATATCACAGGTGATAATAGGTTAAAAAAAAAAGCTAGATTCAGGTTCCAATTTCATTACATGGCAGCTCTATGATTTCAGACAAATAACAACTTGTTCTTGTTCCAGATTTCTCATTTGTAAAATCGTGGTTAATGAATGTTTATCTCATATAACACAATAAAACAGTGTTTTTAATAATATAGCACATTATCTGACAGTGAGGAGTTGATAACTATTTATATTTTCACTTATAATGATAATTATTATTATCATTATTACTATTAGAAAAGAAAGAAAAAGGAGGAGGAAGAGGAAAAAATGCCCATGTTATATTTTGAAGTAGGACAAGCAGTTCCTTTAAAGAATAGACTATATCTAAAAACTTTGCCAACAAAGGTCCATACAGTCAAAGCTATGATTTTTCCAGTAGTCTGGTAAAAATATGAGAGTTAGACCATAAAGAAGGCTAAGCACCAAAGAATTTTTGCTTTCTAACTGTGGTTCTAGAGAAGACTCTTGAGAGTCTCCTGAACTGCAAGGAGATAGAACCAGACCATCCTAAAGGAAATCAACCCTGAATATACATTGGAAGGACTGATGCTGAAGCTGAAGTTCTAATACTTTGGCCACCTGATGTGAAGAGTCAACTCAATGAAAAAGACCCTGATGCTGGGAAAGACTCGGGGCTGGAGGAGAAGGGGGCAACAGAGGATAAGATTGCAGGATGGCATGACCGATTCAATGAACATGAGTTTGAGCAAACTCTGGGAGATGGTGAAGGACAGGGAAGCCTGGAGTGCTGCAGTCAATGGGGTTGCTTATATTTTGTTTAGAGTTTTTGCATTTATATTCATCAAATATATTAGCCTATAATTTTCTTTTTTTGGCAGTGTCTTTGTTTTGGTAGCAGGGTGATGGTAGCATCAAAGGATAATATTGGGAGTGTTCCATACTCTTCAATCTTTTGGAAGAGTTTGAGATGGAACAATATAAGTTCTTTTTTGTATGTTTTGTAGAATTCCCTAGTGGAGCCATCTGGTCCTGGACTTTGTTTTTCAGGACATTTTTGTTGTTGTTTTTATAGATTCTGTTTCACTTCTTGTGACCTGTCTGTTCACATTGACGGTTATTTCTTCTTGATTCAGTTTTGGTGGGCTATAGGATGTGAGAGTTGGACTGTGAAGAAAGCTGATCGCTGAAGAATTGATGCTTTTGAACTGTGGTGCTGGAGAAGACTCTTGAGAGTCCCTTGGACTGCAAGGAGATCCAACCAGTCCATTCCAAAGGAGATCAGTCCTGGGTGTCCATTGGAAGGACTGATGCTAAAGCTGAAACTCCAATACTTTGGCCACCTCATGTGACGAGTTGACTCACTGGAAAAGACTCTGATGCTGGGAAAGGTTGGGGGTGGGAGGAGAAGGTGACAACAGAGAACGAGATGGCTGGATGGCATCACCGATTCTGTGGACATGAGTTTGAGTGAACTCCGGGAGTTGGTGATGGACAGGGAGGCCTGGCGTGCTGTGATTCATGGGGTCGCAGAGAGTCGGACACGACTGAGCGACTGAACTGAACTGAACTGAACTGAGGCTTCTAGAAACTTGTCCAACCAAGAGATTTTCCAATTTGTTGGCGTATAAGTATTCATAATATTTTTTATGGTTTTTTTTATTCTTTTCTGCATTATCAGTTGTAATATTTCCTTTTTCAGTTCTCATTTTATTTGGGTTCTCATTATAAGCATTTTTTGTATAAGTTTTCCTCTGTAAATATGCTTTTTAAAAAAATTTTTTATTGCGCAAACACCTGGGAATGAAATTGTTGGCTCCTGTAGTAGATGTCTGTTTACTTTTGTAAGAAGTTGTAAGAGCTTTTTTCCAAAGTGCTTGAATAATTTACATCCCTTCCAACAATGTATGAAAATTCTGGTTACTTCACATCCTCACCAATATTTGGTGTTGTCAGTCTTTTTTTTTTAGCCATCCTGGTGTGTGTATAGTAATATTTTATTGTAGTTTAATTTTAAATTATCCTAATTATTAAGATGTTGACCATATTTCCATGTAGTCATTGTCTATTTGCATATCTTTTGTGAAGTATCTGTTTAAATCATTGCCTGTCTTTAATTTTTCTAGA
Organism: Moschus berezovskii; assembly: GCF_049115385.1. Lineage (NCBI taxonomy): Eukaryota > Metazoa > Chordata > Mammalia > Artiodactyla > Moschidae > Moschus > Moschus berezovskii. Next base: position 15,897,179 of record NC_142480.1, on the reverse strand, counting down.
ACCATTTTAGTCCCCATTTTATTGCCTGACTTGAAATATATTTATCTCTGAATTTTAAAAAAAATTGAGCTTATTAGTTTCAGGTTTATGAATAGAGAGAATAATCATCTGTGGAGGTATGATTTTTGTGGTCTTTTGGTGAGGCTGCAATTCCCATGTACAGTTGCCAGAATCTTTGGACTGTGCCTTTGACTCCAGTGATTATTTTGATATAAATATCCCATAACTTCCCTTTTGGAACATAATTTTAAACTTCTGAAAAAGCTTATCTTAATTAGAAAATATTTAAATATGTGTTCCTAAAAATGTCCAACACCACTCATTTACTGATTGTTGTTGGATGGCATGACCGATTCAATGAACACGAGTTTGAGCAAACTCTGGGAGATGGTGAAGGACAGGGAAGCCTGGCGTGCTGCTGTCCATGGGGTTGCAAAGAGTCGGAAGTGACTGAGCGACTGAACAGCAGCAATGAATGTCTAAAAACAACAGAAGTCTTCTGTCAGCCTTCTATTAGGAAAATTTGCAGGGATCAATGTACACTGATGAGAAAAATTCTTGGTACAAGAAAAAATAATTACCTATACTATTGAAACTGAATCCAACAACACATATTGATTAAAAAAAAATCATACATCACAAAAAAGATGGACTCATCCCAGGGTTACAGGGATGATTCATCATACGCAAGCCAATCAATGTGACAAACCACATCAACAAAAGGAAGACAAAGAAAAAAAAACAAACCATGATTATCTCAACAGGTGCAGAAAAAGCATTGGATAAAATTCAACACCCATTCATAATAAAGACTCTTACAAAAGTGGGTATAGGAGGAACATCTCAACATAATAAAAGCTATTTATAACAAACTCACAGCCAATGTAACACTCAAAAGTGAAAAGCTGAAAGTCGCCCCTCTAAAATCTGGGGTTTTAGAGACAAGGATGCCTGCTCTCACACTTCTATTTAACATAGTACTGAAAGTTCTAGCCACAGTAATCAGACAAGAAAAAGAAATAAAAGGCATCTAAATTGGAAGGGAAAAGGTAACTGTCATTATATGCACATGACATGATACTCTATATAAAAAACCCTGAAGACTCCACACAAAAACTAGATCTATCAGCAAGGTAGCAGGATACAAGATTAACATACAGAAATTTGTTGCATTTCTTTACACTAACAATGAAATACCAGAAAAAGAAAGTTTAAAAAAATATTTTAAAATCACATAAAAGAATAAAATACATAGGAATAAACCAGGCTGAGGAAATAAGAGACTCATGTGTTAGAAAATATTGATAAAGGAACTAGAAAACATTGATAAAAGAAACCAAAGACGATATAAAGAAATGGAAAGATATCTCATGCTCTTGGGTTGAAATAATTGATATTGCTAAAATGGCCATACTTCCAAAAGCAATTTACAAATTTATGTGATCCTTGTCAAATTACTCATGACATTTTTCACAGAACTAGAATATATAATCCTAAAATTTATATGAAATCATCGAAGACCCAGAATTGCAAAAGCAATCCTGAAGGGGGGAAAAAAAAAAGCTGGATGCATAACCCTCCCAGAATTCCAATAATACTACAAAGCTATAGTAATTAAAATAGCATGGCAATGGCACATAAAGACATATATATGAATCAATGCAACAGAATAGAGAGCCAAGAAATAAACCCACATAGCTTCAACAAAGAAGGAAAGAATCTGGGTATCTATGAAGATCCTAGAAAAAATACTGAGGGATGAATGGACATTTTTAAGTGACCAGGAAAAATACTAAACTCACAATAGGTGCCATAACGTGAGTTACTATATGAGTGTAAGGGACTTGGAAGCCATCTTAGATGAGGTATTTAGGAATGACCTCTCTAAAAAGAGAGGCAAGAAAAGGTTTGGCACCAAAGCTGAGACCTATATAACCAGAGGTTAACAAAAGGTGTACATTCTAGAATGAGGCAACAGGTAATTATAAAGTCCTAGAGTAGGAATTATTGATAGATGAGTATGCTTGAGTGACAGGAAGAAGCTACTGTGTCTATAGTAAATCAGATGAGGAGAAGGAGGTAGGAGTTTAGGGGAAGTAAGAGCCAGATATTGTGGGGCTATTTAGGATAGAATAAACTTTATTAAAACATGATAAGAAACTGCTGGAAGATTTTAAGCTATGAGTTACCTTGGTTTCCTTGCTATTGCCATGGAAATACATGAGATCACCTGGGAGACAGGAGTGTGGATGACAAGGGAGAATTGAGCCCTGCAGCAACGCAAGTATCAATAGTTAATCATGAAGCAACAGAGAAGAAAAGGGCCAAGAAAGAAGCTGAAAAGAAGCTGGTGATAAGAGACAATGAACTAGTGATATTAATCTGCTCACAGTCTTACATTCGCAAATATGAAAGAAGACCAAAAATAACAAATTAATACAAGAAAAGTGGATGGAAATGAACAATGAGAATAACTGACTTTAGAGGAAACAGATAATTCAGGGAGCTGGAGGAAAACTGAAAGAGAGACAGAAAAGACCTCTAATCAGTGGAATTTTGATTATATCCATTATTTCCAGGAAACAAAAATAATCTGCAATGATAAACTGTAGTCAGAAAATAACAAAGTGTTCATAGTTAAATAAAATGACTAGTGAAACAATGTTTTCTTTTGAAAAAGCTAATAAAAATCTAAAAGAAATATATAAGGAAGTGTCCCAGAACATGGAGCAGATTCACTTTATAGACAAAGCATGGATCATTTAATGATAATTACAGAATAAAGCAAAATACTATAAACTAAGGGCCACACACAAACTCAGATGCTTACAGGGACAGAAGAGTGAAGTAATGCATCAAAGCACCTGGGAAGAAATGAACATAAGCTTCATCAAAAGGAGACAATTACTGCCATGCAGAAATATGGACTCAATAGTACTGGCTCTTCTTCCACTTTTCTAGAGAAGAAAAACAAAGCATATTCATATGAAATCTCTATAGTTTTACTTCCGTTCCGTTCCGTTCCGTCGCTCAGTCGTGTCCGACTCTTTGCGACCCCGTGGACTGTAGCCTACCAGGCTTCTCCGTCCATGGGATTCTCCAGGCAAGAATACTGGAGTGGGTTACCGTTTCCTTCTCCAGGGGATCTTCCCGACCCAGGGATCGAACCCGGGTCTCCCGCATTGGAGGCAGACGCTTTAACCTCTGAGCCACCAGGGAAGCCCTAGTTTTACTTATTAACTATTAAATAAATTTCCTTTAAAAATAGTCATCTTGTGAGTCAAACATAATACTTGTGAACACCTGTATCTGGCCCTCTCACTATCAGTTTTTAACTTCTATAGTTTAAACATTGATTACAGATAAGTAGGGGCTTCCCTGATGGCTCAGGGGGTAAAGAGTCCATCTAAAGATACAGGTTCAATCCCTGGGTCAGGAGGATCCCCTGGAGGATGAAATGGCAATCCACGTCAGTATTCTTGCCTGAAAAATCCCATGGACAGAGGAGCCTGGTGAGCTACAGTCCAAAGGGTGACAAAGAGTTGAATACAACTGAGCAACTAAATACATGCATAAGTAGCATAGAGCTGGCAAAACTGGGAAAAGAGAAGAAAGGAACTGTAAGAACACTGAACACTTTTTGTTCTGGAGGAGTCAAGAGATACTGTTTCAAGTGGATAAATCAGAAAAATACAAATTTTAATTTTCTGAATAAAAAACTAAAAAATAACAATATTGAAAGGTTGCTGCTGTGAGCTGTGTGTTATGCTGGGATTTACACCAGGAATCGTGACCTCCACAGGAGAGGATTTTGATCCAGGATCAGAGACAAGGTTTGACTACTTAGAACTTTTTGTGTAGCAAAGTTTATATTAAAGTATAATAGAAACAGGGAAACTTCTGACATGGACATCAGAAGGGGACAGAAGGAGTGCTCCTTTGCTAGTTTATAGCAAGGTGTTTTATGTCTGTTAGAAAGCTATTAATCAGATAAGAGAGACAACTCAAGGTTTAAGGAGTTTCACCAAGACCCCTCTCCCACAATATGCACTTTTGAGACAGGATGGCACAAGGTGTGTCATCCCTCAGCCATAAAGCAACTGACAGGAATACTGGTTTGTTGAGCTATTGTCTTAAAGAAGTTAGTCTTAGGTGGAACCATTTTGAAGAGAGGCAAATTTCAAAGCAAATACATAGTTTCATTAACATAAGAAAACCTCATTGGTTAGCTCAAGGCATAATCTGGTGTTGTCAACACAGAATTAAAAGAGACTTTGTATAGAGAAAGGGGAAAAAAAAAAATTGCCACTTGCAGTTTGTTTCTTCCTGCTGCTTGGGGACCTCTGGCCTTCCTGCCTGTTACCCTCTCAATATGACTATTAAAAATGGGAGAAAGATTGAGAAGAAAATGTTGGCAGAGTAACTAAGTTCCATTCTTTGTCAATAGTAGAAAGTATCAATAGTGCTTAATTTGATAATCAAGAAATAAAGTGTGACTATATCATTTACCAGACCACCTGACCTACCTCTTGAGAGATCCGTATGCAGGTCAGGAAGCAAGAGTTTGAACTGGAGCTGGAACAACAGATTGGTTCCAAATCAGGAGAGGAGTACATCAAGACTGTATATTGTCACCTTGCTTATTTAACTTATATACAGAGTACATCATGAGAAACGCTGGGCTAGATGAAACACAAGCTGGAATCAAGATTGCTGGGAGAAATATCAATAACCTCAGATATGCAGATGACACCACCCTTATGGCAGAAAGTGAAGAGGAACTAAAAAGCCTCTTGATGAAAGTGAAAGAGAAGAGTGAAAAAGTTGGCTTAAAGTTCAACATTCAGAAAACTAAGATCATGGCATCTGGTCCCATCACTTCATGGGAAATAGGTAGGGAAACAGTGGAAACAGTGACAGACTTCATTTTGGGGGAACTCCAAAATCACTGCAGATGGTGACTTCAGCCATGAAATTAAGACACTTGCTTCTTGGAAGAAACCTTGACCAACCTAGACAGCATGTTAAAAAGCAGAGACATTACTTTGCCAACAAAGGTCCATCTAGTCAAAGCTATGGTTTATCCAGTAGTCATGTATGAACATGAGAGTTGGACTATAAAGAAAGCTGAGCGCTGAAGAACTGATGCTTTTGAACTGTGGTGTTGGAGAAGACTCTTGAGAGTCCCTAGGACTGCAAGGAGATCTAACCAGTCATCCTAAAGGAAATCAGTCCTGAATACTCATTGGAAGGACAGATGCTGAAGCTAAAACTCCAATACTTTGCCCACTTGATGTGAGGAACTGACTCATTGGAAAAGACCCTGATGCTGGAAAAGATTGCAGGCAGGAGGAAAAGAGGACGACAGAGGATGAGATGGTTGGATGGCATCACCGACTCAATGGACAGGGGTTTGAGTAAACCCTGAACTGAACTGAAACAGAATGAGTGTATTTGTTTTAAATGAATCAAAAATACTGTTCTGAACTTTATACAATGTATCATATAAGTTATCAAACTGCTACTTAAGTTTCAGTTCAGTTCAGTTCAGTCTCTCAGTCATGTCCGACTCTTTGCGACCCCATGAATCACAGCACGTCAGGCCTCCCTGTCCATCACCAACTCCCGGAGTTCACTGGTCATGTATGGACGTGAGAGTTGGACTGTGAAGAAAGCTGATTGCCAAAGAATTGATGCTTTTGAACTGTGGTGTTGGAGGAGACTCTTGAGAGTCCCTTGGACTGCAAAGAGATCCAACCAGTCCATTCTAGAGGAGATCAATCCTGGGTGTTCATTGGAAGGACTGATGCTAAAGCTGAAACTGCAATACTTTGGCCACCTCATGTGACGAGTTGACTCACTGGAAAAGATTCTGATGCTGGGAGGGATTGGGGGCAGGAGGAGAAGGTGACGACAGAGAATGAGTTGGCTGGATGGCATCACCGACCTGATGGACATGAGTTTGAGTGAACTCCGGGAGTTGGTGATGAACAGGGAGGCCTGGTGTGCTGTGATTCATGGGGTTGCAAAGAGTTGGTCATGATTGAGTGACTGAACTGAACTGAACTGAATATCTAAATGCTTTCTCTATTCAGAAATTAAAATTCTGTACACCCATGAGTTTTTCCTCTTTGCCTTGGCTACTTCGAAATACAGAGCCAAGATCAGTGCCCCAATTTTAACAATCATCTCCTCTCGGGTGTCTGTCCACCTCATTCCCTCTGCTCTAGTTAGAGGATATCTTTTCATTCTATCCCTAATTGCCTTTTTTTGCATTATGCCTAATCTCATAAGCCACTTCAAATCTGTTCAGAAGTAGGCAGGATATAAATTCTAAGCAAAGGTAAAACAAAAAGTTATAAAACTTGAGAAACTTTTAAGAACTCCTCTGGTGACCTAAATGTGGCTTTGCTAGTTAAATTTTTGTAAAATAAATTTTATATAAAAACCACAAAATGTAAAACTGTTCTAAAAAATAAAGCCTCTTAAAGGAACTCACAAAATGAAGAATGGGAATAGAGCTCACATATAATCATAAACTTGGTAATAGAAGATTATAACTAATAAAAAGCAATATAATGCTTTCAAATACTTGTTCAGTGTCATAGAAGTCTACATATAGACTCTTAAAATGTAAACTATGTTAAGATTTATTCATTCCACTATAATATATAATATATATTATATATACAAAACATATGTATATGGGTATCCTCATTTTCAAGGACAATATTTTTATAATTGAGTTAAATAAACTTTGGGTTTATTTCTTTGGCATGCACACCTTTAATAGCCTCAAAACCTAAGTAAGTTATTTTTTTTTTTTCCTTAAGATCAGAAATATGCTGTAATTATTTTGTGAATCATTTTGTCTTTAATTACTTTGTGCTGTTTCATATATAAAAATTAGAGTAAGGAAAGGCTGGATTTGGGTTTCTGTCTTTAGGTTTTGAAAGCTTTTAACTCACAATTTTCTAATTAATTAACTGAAATATTAGCTAATGACCCTACATGATTGGGAGAAAAATGTTCCATCCAAATGCAACTGCTACTCTATAAATGTATATATTACTATTGCCATTTTTCTCAGAAGACATGATTTGATTCTCATTCATGACTGAAGCAACTTAGCAGCAGCAGAGGCAGTGCTATGTTATGCCTAAAAATAGATTAGCTGAGCTTAAGGAAAATGCATCATTATTCAATACTTCTTTTTGGCTAGAACAATTCTAGCAAACTCAGAAAGCACTTCCTCTGTAGGAATTCAAAACTTTGACTTGGGTTTAAACTCAAAAACTAAATTGGCCTATATTTCTTCTGATTAGTCTCACAAAAGTTGTATAAAAATCAACCATACCATGCAATGAAAATGATTTCATCACTTATCAAAATAACAAAATCATCAGAACTAAATCAACAAAACCTAAGTTCTTTTTTTTTTCCAATACTGCAGATTGGTACTGTTCTAAGCAATAGTTGAAGAGAATAATGTAATCAAGGACATTCACAAATGTACATTATTCACATTATCTTCAAATGTAAAACTTAGTTCTTAGAAAATTCAAAAAAGCATGTATAAATAAAGTATACTTTTATATCCTACTGTTTAACCTATCAAAATTATATACACCATGTAGAAAAACATCCTATGAATAACTACATTTTACTTAACAGAATGATTGATAATGTCCTTGAGTCTTTCTCTAACCTTTAATGGGCTTCCCTGGTGGCTCAGTTGTAAAGAATCCTCTTGAAATGAAGGAGAAACAGGTTCAATCCTTAGATCAGGAAGATCCCTTGAAGAAGGAAATGGCAACCCACTCCAGTGTTCTTGCTTGGAGAATCCCATGGACAGCAAGTCTGGCAGGCTATAGTCCATAGGGTCGCAAAGAGTAGGACACAACTGAAGTGACTTAGTACACAATGCACGTAAGCATTGACCTTTAAAGAATCAGTCATGAATTGCTATAAAAGTTCCGAGGTAGAAAACTCAATATTTCAAATGTCAATTCCTCCCTGGTATTCTCTCTAGCCTCTCCGCCTAGCTGGGGCAAGCCCCCACCTTCTATCTTTTCTATCTTGACCCCAATCCAATATCTTGAACCAATTCTGTTTGTAAGCAGAATAAGTTCTATCCTAATATTCTAAAATTTAGTAAAAGAGTATTTGGATTATTAGTCTCTCAACTCAGAATGTTTTAGGTTTTCCTTCATATTCTTGTATTTTAGTCCTTATTGGACTGCAAAGTTTCCTGTGTTTCTACCCATTTGTCCCTTTATTTTGACTAGGATGCTATAGGTCTGATTTGGGTTCCAGACGTAGATACTGATTCTCCACCATACATCCAGTCTAGGCTCCTCTGCCCAGCTTCCCCAAAGATGGAAAGATTAGACAGTAAGTAAAACAGACCAATTACAGATTTTGGTCCATTCTTGACTTACTTGCAAAGATATCCATTCCAATCTTCTTTGAGTGGGAAGGATTGGATAACTGAAGATGACTAATCAGGAATTTCTGACCATTCTTTTTAGACTTCCCAAAATTTATGATCTTGAATGTAAGCAAGTCATGTGGCTGGTAAGTGAAGTTCAAGCACATTTCAAAATATTTGTATTATTCTCTCCCTGTCATCACATGCAAAGCATGTCTGATTAGGTGCCATAGTTCTTGTGGCAGATTATATTTCTTATGATGGTTACAACAATAGCTCCCATTTTACTTGCACTTGTGAAATATGACTTTAGTACACACCCATTATGATGTGGAATCTATTTCTCCACCTCCTTAAATCTGATTAGGCCCTAAACTATTTTAACCACTAGAATACAGTGGAAGTGATAGGATGTTAGTGTTAGCATAGCCTTTAATTGGCCTAGAAGAACCCACTTTGTGCACCTTGAAAGTCACGCCCCACATTAAAAATTTGATCACCTTGCACTATTAAGCAACAAGAAGCCCAAGCCACATGGAGAGGCTGGAAGATGAGATACAGGATGGAAAGATAGTACTGGGGAGCTCAAATGCACTAGATACGTGCAAGAACAAAGCCATCAATCCAGTGGAACTTTCAGATTACTCGGGCCCTAGCTGCATTGGAGAAGGAAATGGCAACCCACTCCAGTGTTCTTGCCTGGAGAATCCCAGGGACGGGGGAGCCTGGTGGGCTGCCGTCTATGGGGTTGCACAGAGTCGGACACGACTGAAGCGACTTAGCAGCTGCTAGCTGAATGCAACCCCAGTCAACCACAGAATCATGGGAAATAGTAAAAATAAAAAAATTAGGTCACTATTTGGGTGGGTTGGGATGGGGGGAGGGGAGGGGAGGTGATATTGTTAAATAGATAACCAGAACTGTGGTATTCATGAATTCAAGGTTTTATTGGGTTGGCCCAAAAATTCATTAGGATTTTTCCTTAATATATTACGGAAAAACCCAAACTAACTTTTTGGCCAAACCAATACAAAGTCTTCTTCTTTGCCAGTGTCTACATGGCTCCATGATATACATACAATTTAAAAGATTTAAAATAGCAGCTTCCTAAGCAATGCTCTAAATATAATGCGATTAAGCAATATGTAAATGAATAGTCATCCAAAGATTATTTAGGAAAAGAACAATACATCTCAGTAGCTTTCAACCTTTCTCAGCTAAAACACACCCGAGGGATACAAGACACCACCAACAGCATTTGATTCACTACTGTAATAAGGTATTGTGAGAGGAAAAGCATATGAAAGGACATGAGGAAACAGCGAAAAGACTTTCAGCTGAAAAGACCTCCAGACCATTTGATACCAAATCCACTCATCAATTAATCATCACTGAAATAGCCTACCAAGCTCCTCTGTCCATGGGATTTTCCAGGCAAAAATCCTGGAGTGCATTGCCATTTCCTTCTCCAGGAGACCTTCCTGATGCAGGGATTGAACCCAGGTCTCCCGCATTGTAGGCAGACACTTTTACCATCTGAGCCACCAGGAAGTAAAGAATCCACTCGCAATGCAAGAGATCCCGGTTCAAATCCTGGGTCAGGAAGATCCACTGGAGAAAGGATAGGCTACCCACTCCAGTATTCTTGGGCTTCCCTTGTGGCTCTGCTAGTAAAAAATCTGCCTGCAATTCAGGAGACCTGGGTTCGATCCCTGGATCAGGAAGATCCTCTGGAGAAGGGAAAGGCTACCCATGCCAGTATTCTGGCCTGGAGAATACCATGGACTCTATAGTCCATGGGGTAGCAAAGAGTTGGACCCTACTAAGCAACTTTCACTTTCACTTTCAAAGCCTACTCACGTTTCCTTAACCCATGGTGAATGATATTTAGTAAGCTTGATAAAGAACTTATCAGTGATATTTATTTATATAATTTCTTAATAAGATGACAGTGGTTTTTAAATCAAACTATTTTGAGACTTTTTCTAGCTCCACATATCATTATATGTAGCTTATGAAATTGTGATGTTAACAACCCCAGTTCTACTATTTGCCAGCTGTATCATCTTGGATAAGTTATTTAATCTCTGTGTGCCTCAATTCTCTCATCTGAACAAAATGGTGGTAACAATGGTATCCACCTCTTAAAGTGAGTAAATAAAACACTATCACCGTTGCTGGAAGTAATGGGCACCATACAGGTATTAGCATTGTTGTAGCATTATTATTTTTCAACTCATTCATTGTGTTAGGAGTACCTGATTGATTACAGAATGACTATAAAAAATCCTGCTATCAAATGGATTTCACTAGACAAATAACCTAAATTCTCCTTAGAGATTAGATAAATGGGAAGTATTTGTTAAATCGGATTCTAACTAGTGATCATTCTTATCACTATTTTAATCACTTTTATCAAAGGCAAGCAAGACTGTTTAATTAAAATTCATTGTGTAACTTTTAAGGATGGTACTAACCCAGAAATGTCAAATGGAGCTGACCAAATGAAGGAGCACACTGCCTCATCCAAAATAAACGCCATGATCCCAATTCAGTTGATAGGAGTTTCAGCTAGACTTTTCAGTTTCTTTTAAAAGGGAGTAAAGCTATCCACTGAAATGCACTCTGCCTGGTCAAACATTTGATGCAGTAAAAATCAGTCATAAAATCTAAAGGCAATTAAGACTCAGATCCCATGCCTGCCATTCTAAAAAGCAAGCATCAAAGACAGTTGTGCTAGAATTCGGCCATTCGTTTTTAGGAGAACATGATAGGAATGCTGTGTATGTAGTTTATGCTTCCTGATCCAGGGCTTCTTACTGCTAGCTACTGAAGCAGAGAAGCTCAATATTTACCAAAAGAAAACACTACTACTAAGAACAGATTTCCTAGTTCTTTACCCAATGTCTACTCTGTCCTCCTGTCAAATTAACTGAATCCCAGTTTTAAAAACTCCAAATATATATTATAAACATTTTAATTTAAAATGCGTAAGGATAGTCTTAATTTCCTGTCTTTTGATGTGATACTGAAATCTTTTCTTTGAAAGACTCCAGTGATTGCAATCTTTTATTTTTCTTGCATAAATCGTGTTCATAATTTATCTTCTAAAATTTCTAGTTTCAATTTCTTTAAAGAATTAAAAAGAGACATTTAGGAGGCAATGAATGTACATCTTTAAGCAGTTTGGCAATATTTTTAATGTTTTTACAATTGTTTCTCTTCATTTAACTTGGCAATATTTTTTAAAATAAAATTTGCATCCATGGTATATGTCCAAAGACTGAACTTGTTTCCATAGAAACAACAACTTTGCTTTATCCCCACCAGGCTCTTCTGTCCATGGGATTTCACAGGCAAGAATACTGGAGTGGGTTGCCATTTCCTACTCCTGGGGATCTTCTCAACCCAAGGATCAAACCTATATCTCTTATGTCTCCTGCATTGGCAGGCAGGTTCTTTACCACTGTGCCACCCAGGAAGTCCTAGCAATGATTAAGTGGAGGTTGAATATGAGAGATTTTACTACAGAAGATATCCTATAGAGGGCATTAATGTGAAAGTGAAGTTGCTCAGTCGTGTCCGACTCTTTGTGACCCCTTGAACCACCAGGCTCCTCCATCCATGGGATTTTCCAGGCAAGAATACTGAAGTGGGTTGCCATTTCCTTCTCCAGGAGATCTTCCCTACCCAAGGATTGAACCCGGGTCTCCCGCATTGTAGGCAATGCAGGAGATGCAGGAGATTTGGGTTTGATCCCTGGGTCAGGAAGATACCCTGGAGTAAAAGAAATGGAAACCCACTCTAGTATTCCTGCCTGGAGAATCCCATGGACAGAGGAGCCTTGCAGGCTACAGTCTGTAGGGTCGCAAAGAGTCAGACATGACTGAAGCAACTGAGGACATATGCGTGCATGTTCTTAAAGAAATGAGGCTGACTTTTAGTGATCCCAGGTAAGTAATGTAACATCATTATTTCTTAAGAAATTGACTTCCATATTTAGCTAAAATCATATCAGAATTCATTATATGGCTTTCTCTTCATAAATCTAAATGAGTTGCAAAATTTAACAGACTTAATACAGTTGCAATAAAATTAAATCTTAGTTCATTTTAGAAAGTCAACCTGAAATTGCCTAAAGTGTAAATGAACCAGAGGGATGGGATGGGAAGAGAGGTGGGAGGGGGCTTCAAGATGGGGAACACATGTATGCCCAGGGCAGATTCATGTCAATGTTTGGCAAAACCAATACAATAATGTAAAGTAATTAGCCTCCAATTAAAATAAATTAACTTTTAAAAAAAGAAAAAAAAAGAACTTTTTCAATGAAAAATATGTTTCTAGCTTACAGTACTGCAGTTGTTTCAATCAAGCAAAAAGAAGCTACCAAACATTCTTTTGCAAAGCTGATTTATCTTAGAATTGAATTAATGACTTAGAAGTTTGGTGCTGCCTTCCCAATAAAAACCAGCACACTTTATCCTGAACTTGCTTCTTATCCTTCATTCACACTTTCACGTTCGATGATCCCACAGCTCCTGGGAATTAGTTTAAAGATCTCCTGCCCCTTGACATGAAAAGCACACTCTATCACTCTTTATTTCTTTCCTTTTTTTCTCTACAACACTGATCACTTAGCATTACTTTTTACATGTATGTTGTCTCTTTTGACAGAATATAAAGCACACAAGAAATCTCTCTCTTGTTTCACGCCCAAGGTTTATAAAGCGCATGGCCCACTGCAAGTTCTCAACAAATGTTTGTTGAATGATGGATGAAAAATGCATAGATATTACAGTGATGTTGCTATGCAACTACTTCACAATCAATGTACTATGAGAAGAAGGTGGCAATCAGGATATAATTAAAACCACCAGGCAAAAATGAAATAAAACTCTTCAAAACATGTTACAAAATGATTTAAATGTAAAATTGAGTTAAAATTACATCTAATATTTTAGATACATACTCCTCAAGGAACATAATCTGTAAATATAAGATAATATAAACTATACAGCAATGCTAAATGTCACATAAATTGCTTACAAAATACAGTCAAATGTCACTATGCTTATAATTAATCTGTTTACAGTTTGTTATGTAAATCCTTCATTAATTCAAATAATAGCATAAGACTTGATTTGGAAAGAAACTCAGTCTCTGCCCCTGACTGGCTCTATCTGCCCTTTGACCTCTAATCTCCCATCTTCAACACATTGGAATTCACTGCCACACAGATACCTTTATTGCCATAATATGAATCATTATCTTTTAAATTCAGAAAAAGAAAAAGTTATTTAAATGAGTGGTTATTTAAATAAGTGCTTGGTTTCAGTTTAATTTTAGGTTCCTACTTTTTTTTTCTTGGTTTATATTATTAGCATTGTGTTCAGTAGTATTTATTAGAAATACACAGTACATTTCAACAGTAGATACTTAATGACAACCACTCTCCTACTGGCTGCGTGAAAGTTCCAAGATTCATTTAAATGAGAAAAATATGTGATACTATTAATATTAAAGACTGCACAAAACTGTTCAAAAATAAATAGACTCTCTTCAATGAACTATGGGAGAACACACATTTTATTAAAGCCAACCAATCAACTGGCTGCAGTGAGACTGAAATCTATCACTACCCACCTCTCTGTCCATCTTGACTTGGACTTTATCATACTAAGTAAAGTTAGCCATTCGAAGACAAATATATGATATTGCTTATATGTGGAATCTAAAACAAAAATGATATGAATGAGCTTATATGCAAACATAAAAAGACCCCAGACATATAAAACAAACTTATAGTTACCAAAGGGAAAAGGTGGGCAGGGATAAATCAGGAGGTTGGGATTAATAGATACACACTATTATGTATAAAATAGATAACCAACGAGGACCTACAATACAGCCTAGGGAAAAATGCATCCAATGTTTTGTAATAAACTATAAGGAGAAAGAATCTGAAAAAGAAAATATACATATATTCATGACTGAATCACTTGACACCTGAAACTTATACAATATTGAAAATCAACTATAACTCAATAAAAAAATAAATTAAAAAAATAAATTGGCTGATCCCTGCATTTTTTACCATTCCATAGGAAGCTTAAAGGGTTCTAGCTGTTCATGGATCCCACTTCAAAAGACACTGTGATAGAATAATACTGAATAGTGATTAACTGCATTAGAACTAGATAATATCTAAGGCTATGAATATTAAAATCTCACCCACAGATTCCTTTATAAACCAGGTCATAACTCTTTAAAACACAGTAAGAAATGAAGCTCACATTTTCTATGCTGCAATAAGGAGTAAAATGTGGGAGAGTTTATAGCTATTTATTTCCTTCTGAGCATCATCATGATTGATGTTAGTATATTAATCCAGGTAAGCAAGTTTTAAGGCAAGAAAAAAAATAATGATTTTGCTATTGGCTATTGTACTCGACCACAGCAGAAAAGAGAAGGAAAAATTATTAGTGTTGAAGAGTGCTGAGGAGAAAACATATTTACCCATCTATAAAGCCTGTTGCAAGTTCTTATTTTTAAAAAGCACTATTGATCAGACTGTGCTAACTTTGCCTTTTAGCAACTTATTTAAAGGAAAACATTTTAGTTATTGTGATCTAAAGTAATGTTTACCACTGTAGTTTACATTTAACATACTGTAGTTAATTCAAAAGTTATTCTATTTTGTCATGTTGAGATATTATTTCTTTTTTTCTTTTCATTTTGAACTGGTTAGTTCTAAAAGTTGCTCATTTAAGCTTTCCAGAACAGACCATTATTTTTTGAGAGCCTATTAAATAAATAAGCAGAATAAAATAATAAGCTCAAATGGAGATGAGGGAATAAACACTACAGGAGGCTAGACTGATACCACTTATGAAATAAAACTATAAATTTCAATTTCTCAGCCCATTTAAATAAAAATGATATGATGCCTGTTTTACTTGTCTATAAGATTCTAAAATACTCTGCTGCTGCTGCTGCTAAGTCACTTCAGTCGTGTCCGACTCTGTGTGACCCCATAGATGGAAGCCCACCAGACTCCCCCATCCCTGGGATTCTCCAGGCAAGAACACTGGAGTGGGTTGCCATTTCCTTCTCCAATGTGTGAAAGTAAAAATTTTCGCTCAGTCGTGTCCGACCCTTAGCAACCCCACGGACTGCAGCCTACCAGGCTCCTCCATCCATGGGATTTTCTAGGCAAGAGTACTGGAGTGGCTTGCCATTGAGGAAATCAAATCCAGATGTTATTGCAAAAGTAAAAAGCAAAACAAAAAGCATTAGTATTGATAAAAAGAATTGCCAAGGATGATAGCACAATCTCTTGTTTCCATTCATGGAAAAAGAGGAAAGGTTTATGATTCCTTTTAATTCTACTTCATTTGAGATCAATATTATCTTATTTGTTTGGAAATTATTTGGATTCTATGGATGGGTTTTCTATCAAGATTTTCCTTGATAGAAAGTGATGCCATCATCTTAGAAAGGTACCCGTGAGGAAATCACAACAATCTCTTTGCTTCCAGATAGCATTAATTTTTAAAATTTCCTTTTAAAAAGGCAGTCTCAAAAGTTTCCAGATACAGACATTTCATCTTAGCAACACACTCCCTCACAATCATTACTACTACACAGGAGAAGAAGGCAGACTTTATAATCAGAGATCTGAGCAACTGGAAGAAAACAATACTGAAAGAGGAGAGAAAAGTTAAAGGTCATAGGTAGTAAGGATGTAAACTGAAGCAGTGGAAGAAAAGAAAGAGAAGGAAAAAGGAAAAAGACACGCATTGTTAGAAAAGCTAATAGAATTTAATTTTAATATTTATTTTATATCTGTTTCCTGAAAGTTTTAATAGGATAGTGATATTTGTATTAACAAATGCTTAAATTTTCAAGGAAAAAAAAAAACTATTGAAATCATTATTGACATTTCAAACAAGATTAGACTTTTATTTCAGCCACATCTAAAAATTTTTTTTTCCAAAATCATTGTTAAGGTGCACCTTTGTAAAATACTTACATTGTTTTGAAACCCAACTGCACATGGTAAAGAAGCAGCTTACCATGTGATGTTCTTACAGAAGGGAAAGTCAAACCGTTTATGCCTTATTAAAGTGACTTTCTTAGTGAGATTAATTGCTACAGGTAACTTTTTATTCTCACACATTAAACATTATTCACAAACCCAGGAATATAGGAATCATACAGAAAATTTTTACTATATCCTGAAAATAATCTCCTATAGAAATATGACAGGGAAACTGAATTCTACAAGGATGACTAATTCTACAGCATATTTTACCCACACTGGGTACATTTTCACTTTTCCAGTAGAAAGAGAATGAAAGATTATTTTGCTTAAAATATCACCTGCAGTCATTCAATCTTGTGAAACCCTTCCCTAGGTGAGATGTTATTCAGCTTTTCAGTGTAGTGCATTGACTTAAGATTAGGAGTTCTACACAAACTTCAGTGACACTAAAAAGCATGTTTCCTTATCCTAGTAGTAAGCAATCACGCCATGACATATAGTGGTGTTGTTTGTATGACCTGGAATCTAATTTCTAAAATTGATGAAGCACTCATTTTATATCCAGTGTGCTTACTGCATAACAACGGCTTGTCCTCACCCTTCAGTAAGTCTGATCCCGTTCATTTCAGTTGTCTGCCCTCAGGACTCAGAAAAAGCAGACAGGACACAGATTGTGTGTGGAAGAGCAGGCATGAGCACAGAGGTCATCTATCATAATATACATGCCTTTATAAAAAGATGACTAGAAATCCAGTAGAAAATAATTTTCCCTTGTTTCCTGTATACACAGTAGGGCAGCAGACATTGCGCACAAACCCTTCTGCCTTTCACTGTTGCAGTGAATCAAATAAATTTGAGGAGCTGGCAAGTGCTTTCAGTGCCAATCAACAACGGAGAAAGAAGCGTTGCTATTGACAACTGGAAGCTTCGAGGTCCTGAGTTACAGAAGCTGTCTTTTAAAGGGTTCCAGCTGTCACATTCCTCACATCAGTGAAGCATATTACTCTGTTCCATATTGTTTGACAAAGCTGTGGGTAATTACCTTCTCATCTTCACAATGTTTTCACAAGAATCATTTATGAAGTGGCAATGTTTAGTGGGAAATGATAGCTAAACTTTCGAACTATGAGGAAAAAAAGAGTATATCTGGTACATAATTTTCGGTTTCCAGAATTTGGATAATCATCAAACATATAATTCACACATAATTTTACTGCCTTATGCAGTAAACAACCTGAGCTACCGTACTTGCCAACCCTAGAGACACGCTTAGGTCATTGTTATCATTATTTAACAATAGGAGACACTTTTAAACATCTGTTATCACAGTATCATAAAAGAAACAATGCATGAACATCTCAAAATAGGAAGCACACAATCTCAGAGCTTAACACAGACTGTTAAATAAATAATTTATCTTCATGAAAAGCTCCCTGAATTATCCTCACATCACATTCTCCTTATATCACAGGCTAAGGAAAGAAAATGAATATCCTCTTCCACAGACCTGAATTTGAAAAAGAACGCTTTAAGTGTTACTTTAGAAAAGCAAAAGGTCCTCTAACATTTAGTGAAAACTAATGTTTATAATTTCTGTAGCATGCAGTTATGTCCCTGAAAGAGTGACTTACCTGCCACTGCCAAAATCAGTGACAGATCTTGACACAAGCTGTGGAAGAGGCATTTGTGTGACTAACGACCTGGCACATACATTCACTCCGTGGCTGAGTGCCAATATTTTGTCTGGGTGGTTAGCTTCAGACTCAAACGTTTCTATCAAACAATTGCTGAATGGAGCTCTGAAAGCAACATAACTCCTATGGATTTTATCTTCTTAACATCTCTAGACACCATCCTCTCCTCAGCTACCCCATTGCCAAATACTTTCAAGTCTCCAGAAGGTCTCTCTCCTCGTGAAGAACCAGAAGAAACAAAAAGTGGGTCATTGGAGGCAGAATGATTGAGTGCCAGACAGACGGTGACACATCAGTGAGATATAAAAATATGACCTGGGTTTCTATGAAGTGTTATCTATGCATGAATATACCTGTGGACCAATGCATTGCTGTCTACAAGTGGAGTCCTCTTCTACATCCGGGAACTACTGACTTCCATACTCCACCAATCAGTTCTTTGAAGATTCCTTGCCCTTCCCCATCTTAAAAATAATGAAGAGTAAATTCCATAACATCAAATAGGTTGAAGTCAGACGTGAAATTAGGCCTCAAAATATATGTTTGGAATTTCCTGTATGCTTTCCAGGAGAGTCACAACCTTAGCTTTATACTTGCTAACAATTCAAGAGGCAGAATCACAATCAGCGTGTGTGTTTATATAAGTGCTGACGATTCACAGTTTAAGTGCTTATACACAAACAAGTTGTGAAGGAAAAAACATCTATGGCCTGATACTGACATGAGAGAGAATTTTCCTGTGGACCCTCATGAAGAGAAAGCTAACTGTGTAAGGTAGGGAAGAATTATTAACATGGCCTCCCAGTAAAACCATGGGTTTCAAAGGTCTGTCCCTTCTGTCTTCACTCAGTTTAAGTTTATGGCAATACGCCACTTTGCAATTTAGTAAAAGCCTTCCCATGAGGGCCAGAATAGTTTTCCAGAATTTATGCTTGTCTGGCTTAGATATGGTAGATTTAAGAGTAGCTGAGTGAATGGACAGACTGCATGTCCTTCAGACAATCTTTTAAAAATACTGTTTCTCCCAGCTGAGTTTCTGATAAGTGCTGAATGGTAGTGAGTTGAAGATTATATTCCCTGACAAGTACCTGGAATGCAACTATTCTGTTTTTCCAGTTAAGTGCAAAGCCATATGTTTTAACAGCCCCTCAACGTAGAGGCTGGATTGACATTTTCTTATGAAAGTTGATGAGTCTGACAAGAACAAATGCTTGAAGAGAAAGTCACTCCATCTGAACATGGATATAAACAAGGGGATACCTATTGGATAGGGCCAAGATTCTTTTCGAAGAGTAATTACTTTGCTCAGAAATAAAACGATGATCAAAGTACCAAAGATCAGTAGCACCTGATAAGAACATAACAATTTTAGGCTATATTCATTTTAAAATTTTAATAATATATCATGTCCACTGTTGGAACCAAATTTTGCTCCACTCTGCTTCCACTACCTGACTCTAAGGCTATTTCAATCTATTTCAAAGGAAATAGAGTACTACTTGAAACCAGGAATATTTTTTGTCAATGCTGCTAATGGATGGAGTATTCACTCTGATAAGGAAATTAAAGACCAGAAAAGTGGCAGACTATTTTTCTTATCTATTCTTGATTGTAATAGACTGAAAAATAGAAATAAGTTTGGATGTTATCCTTCTGGGAGAAATTCCAGCCATTCTCCTCTCTTTTCCTCCCTTGTAACTTTCTCCCACATACGTGAGGTAAGATACTCTGAAAGTGCTGGCCAGAACTGCTGCCTCCATAAAAATCCTGGGTAGGCAGTTTACACTGTCTTTTCTCTCTTTTTAAAGAGAGAGGATCTTGATCTCCCTATTGTAAATAAAATGGACAGAAAGAGCTACCTGTTTGCCCAAGCCTAAGTCATCAAATTTCCATCTAGGAATTTGGAACAAAAGCTTTGCTGTACTCTGACCCTCTACATACAGAAAGCTGAGCAATGAAGAACTGATGCTTTTGAACTGTGGTGCTGGTGAAGACTCTTGAGAGTCCCTTGGACTTCAAGGAGATCCAGCCAGTCCATTCTAATGAAATCACTCCTGAATACTAATTGAGAGGACTGATGCTGAACTCCAATACTTTGGCCACCTGATGTGAAGAGCTGACTCATTGGAAAAGACCCTGATACTGGAAAAGATTGAAGGAGGGAGGAGAAGGGGATGACAGAGGATAAGTTTGTTGGATGGCATCACTGATTCAATGGCCATGGGTTTGGGTAGACTCTGGCAGTTGGTGAAAGACAGGGAGGCCTGGCCATGCTGCAGTTCTTGGGGTTGCAAAGAGTCAGACACAACTGAGCAACTGAACTGAATTGAATTGATTTAGAGAAAAAAACAGATTTCTATGTATTAATCTTATATCCTGCAACTTTGCTGAATTCATTTATTAAATAGTTTTTTGGTGGATACTTAAAGGTTTTATACACTGAGTGTCTACAAGTAGTGACAATTTTACCATTTGCTTTTCAATTTGGACGACTTTTATTTCTCTTTCTTCTTTGATTTTTGTGGCTAGGACTTCCGATATTATCTTAAATGGAAGAGGCAACAGTGTGCATCCTTGTCTAATTCCTGAACTTAAAGGAAAGGCTTTCAGTTTTTCACTTGTGAGTATAAAGTTGGCTGAGGATTCTACCTAAATGGCTTTTATTATCTTGATATATGTTCTCTGTCTCCTTAACTTACGAGAGTTTTTATCATGAGTGAGTATTGAATTTTGTCAAACGTTTTTACTGTCTATTAAGATCATCATGTGATTTTTATCCTTCCTTTTGTTAATGTGCTATTACATTTTGTTATATTTATTTATTCACTTATCTGTGCCAGATCTTAGTTGTGGCTTGCAGCGTGTGGGTTCTTTTTAGTTGCAACATTCAGGATCTTTAGTTGGCATATAGGATATGTAGTTGTGACCTGCGAGCTCTTAAGTGCAGCATCTGAACTCTTAGTTGTGGAATGTGAGACCTAGTTCCCTGACCAGGGATCGAACCCAGGCTTCCTGCATCAGGAGCATGGAGTCTTAGCCTTGGACTACCAGGAAAATCCCTACATTGTTTAATTTTCAAATGTTGAATCATCCTTATGACCCTGGAATAAATGCAATTTGATCACGGTGTGTGAACTTTTTTATATGTTGCTGGATTTGATTTTGCTAATATTTTTGAGGAATTTTGCATCTATACTCACCATAGATATTGTCTTGTAATTTTTTTGGTTGTCGTGTCCTTTGTCTGGTTTTGGTATCAGGATAATGGTGGTCTCAAATTAATTTCCTTCCTTGAATTTTCAGAATGTTTTGTGAAGGATACATATAAGCTTTTCTTTATGTTTGGTAGAACTCCCCAGTAAAGCCAACCAGTCCTGGACTTGTGTTTTCTGGAAGGTTTTTAAATTACAAATTCAATTTCACTACTAGTGATTGGTCTGTTCAAATTGTCTGTTTCTTCCTGATTTAGTCATGGCAGCTGGACAAGCCACCTATAAATTAATAAAGTTAGAACAATCCCCCACACTACACACAAAAATAAACTCAAAATGGCTTAGGGACTTAAATATAAAACTTGACACCATAAAATTCCTAGGAGAGAACATAGGCAAAACATTCTCTGACATAAATCAGAGCAATGTTTTCTTAGCTCAGTCTCCCAAGGCAAAAGAAATAAAAGTAA
Organism: Moschus berezovskii; assembly: GCF_049115385.1. Lineage (NCBI taxonomy): Eukaryota > Metazoa > Chordata > Mammalia > Artiodactyla > Moschidae > Moschus > Moschus berezovskii. The sequence continues at coordinate 15,875,328 of NC_142480.1, read as the reverse complement.
AAAAAAAAAAAAAACAAACAAATGAGACCTAATCAAACTTATAAGCCTTTACACAGCAAAGGAAACCACAATGTGACCTATAAGGGCAGAATATCCAAAATATACAAAGAGCTCATATAGCTCAATGTCAAAAGACCCCAAACAACCCAATCAAAAAATGAGCAGAAAACCTGTAGAGACATTTCTCCAGAGAATACATACAGATGTCCAACAGGCACATAAAAAGATTCTCAATATCACCAATTATTAGAGAAATACAATTAAAACCAGAATGAGATTCACCTACACTGTTAAGAATGGCCACTATCAAAAAGTCTTCAAATATTAAATGCTGGAGAGGGTGTGGAGAAAAGGGAAGACTCTCATTTTGTTGGTGAGAATGTAAATTGGTGTGGTCACTATGCAAAACAGTATCAGTTCAGTTCAGTCACTCAGTCGTGTTGGACTCTTTGCAACCCTATGGACTATAGCACTCCAGGCCTCCCTGTCCATCGCCAACTCCCAGAGTTTACTCAAACTCATGTCCATTGAGTCAGTAATGCCATCCAACCATCTCATCCTCTGCTGTCCCCTTCTCCTCCTGCCTTCAATCTTTCCCAGCATCAGGGTCTTTTCAAATGAATCAGTTCTCCGCGTCATGTGGCCAAAGTATTAGAGTTTCAGCTTCAGCATCAGTCCTTCTAATGAATATTCAGGAATGATTTCCTTTAGGATGAACTAGTTAGATCTCCTTGCCATCTAAGGGACTCTCAAGAGCCTTCTCCAACACCACAGTTCAAAGGCATCAATTCTTCGGTGCTTAGTTTTCTTTAGAGTCCAACTCCCATATCCACACATGACTACTGGAAAAACCATAGCTTTGACTAGATGGACCTTTGTTGTCAAAGTAATGTCTCTGCTTTTTAATATGCTATCTGAGTGAGTGAAGTTGCTCAGTCATTTCCGACTCTTTGGGATCCCATGGACTATAGCCTACCAGGCTCCTTCATCCATGGAATTTTCCAGACAAGAGTACTGAATGGGTTGCCATTTCCTTTAGGTTGGTCATAACTTTTCTTCCAAGGAGCAAGTGTCTTTTAATTTCATGGCCGCAGTCACCATCTGCAGTGATTTTGGAGCCCCCAAAAATAGTCTGTCACTGTTTTCACTGTTTCCCCACCTATTTGCCATGAAGTGATAAGACCAGATGCCATGATCTTAGTTTTCTGAATGTTGAGCTTTAAGCCAGCTTTTTCACTCTCCTCCTTCACTTTCATCAAGAGGCTCTTTAGTTCTTCTTCGCTTTCTGCCATAAAGGTGGTATCATCTGCATATCTGAGGTTATTGATATTTCTCCCGACAATCTTGATTCCAGCTTGTGCTTCCTCCAGCCCAGCGTTTCTCATGATGCACTCTGCATATAAGTTAAATAAACAGGGTGACAATATACAGCCTTGACATACTTCTTTTCCTATTTGGAACCAGTCTGTTGTTTCATGTCCACTTCTAACTGCTGCTTCCTGACCTGCATACAGATAATGCCAAAGAATGCCAAAGGAAAATAGTATGGCAGTTCCTTAAAAACTAAAAATACAGTTATCATATGATCTAGCAATCCCACTCTTGGACATATATTCATAAAAGACAAAAACTCTAATTCAAAAGATATATGCACCTCAATGTTCACTGCAGCACTATTTATAATAATGAAGACATGGAAGCAAGCTAAGGGTTCATCAAGAGATGAATGGATAAAGAAATGGTGAAAGGTGAAAACGAAAGTGAAGTTGCTCTGTCATGTCCGACTCTTTGCGACCCCATGGACTGTAGCCTACCAGGCTTCTCTGTCCATGGGATTTTCCAGGCAAGAGTACTGGAGTGGGTTGCCATTTCCTTCTCCAGGGGATCTTCCTGACCCAGGGATTGAATCTGGATCTCCCACATTGCAGGCAGACACTTTACCGTCTGAGCCACCAGGGAAGCCCTAAAGAAATGGTACATATACATATACACACTTGAATATTACTCAGCCATTAAAAGTAATGAAATACTGCCATTTGCAGCAACATGAATGATTGACATACTAAATGACAGACAAAGATAAATATTCTATTATATCACTCATATGTGTAATCTAAAAAAAATTGTACAAAGGAACTTATCTACAAAACTGAAATAGACCCATAAACATCCACAGACAGAAACTTATGGTTTACCAAAAAGGGAAGGAAGAAGGAAGGGATAAGTTAGAATTCTGGGGTTAACAGATACACAGTGCCATATATAAAATAGATAAGACAACAAGGACTTACTATATAGCAAAGGGAACTACAATTATAACCTATCATAATAAAGTTATACTAATCTATTATGGAAATGAATCTGAATATATATATATGTAACTGAGTCGCTTTGCATATACCTGCAACTGACACAATACTATAAATCAACTATAGTTCAACTAAAGAAAAGATATAGCATCTTTGCAGGGATGGTATACAATCTTTAAATATATGCATGACTATGTTGTACACCTTAAACAAATATTGTAAGTCAACTACACTTCAATTAAAATATATACGTATATCTAAAGATTGGTGTTTGGCTGCAACTGCAATTTGAAGTTTGGCAGCTTAAAATTTTTCTCTTCCTAGATGTTGTATATATACACAGGAATCTTTTTCCTCAAAATATTTCAGTGAAATTGAATAGACATTAAATTTCAAATACAATAGCATGAATCTCTACTTTTATATTGACATAGCTTTCTAACACATATCAGATTTCACAGTGGAAAAATAAAACTGTTTTTCCAGTCTATTACAGACAAAACCATCAATGTCAGTTATGGTCCAGAAAATCCAATTTAGGATTTGTCTGAGAAGAACGTACTTCCTCCTCCTCCTTAGAAAAGGGTGGACCCCATGGTGCAATCCATGATGCATGACAATATCTGAAGCAGGAATGTATATGAACAATGCGTACACATGCATGCAGCCATGCATTTCAAGAAAATCTCAATAGAAAGGGACCACAAGGTTATCTAGAGACTGTTAGGCAGATCTATTTTTAGCCAAGCAACTCTTTATCTACCCACTCCAGGAAATTACAGCCTTGACGTTAATTATAGCTATGGAAGTGTTACCTGAAAAATTAATTTTTATGCCATGCAAACAGTTAGGTAGATACACCAGGGAGAAATTGCCACTGATACAGAAAGTAGTTCCTCCAGAGTCCAATGAGACCATCTGTGCTTTTTCCTGAGATTTTTCCTTTGGTTACATTTGAGATGCAACATTCACTAGTGGCAAATGTTCTTATTTCAAAAAGGAACACCAGGGAAGAACAAAATGAAGTATTTTTTTCCTTGTGACTGTCCTTATTAGTATGTATGCTCAAATGCATCAAACTAATGAGGCTGCATCATTACATGGAACAGCTGTATTGAGTATTTTGGAAGTTTCAGTACATTGGAAGGATAAAACAAAAAAAGCTATTAGTTAAACACAAGTAGTCATAAAGTAATAATGAAGACAGTCAAGCAATATGTTGACTTCACTAATAACTACTACATGCGGTGTAAAGAGTGGAATTTTAACATACTCATTTGTTTCCCCAAGCATAAATTACTAAAAGCTACATTTGGAATACAGGGCACGCTGTAAAAACTTTTTCCATTACAAAGTGTGATCCCAGTACATTTTAACTCTCCTTTTTATTTAGAAACAGGACAAAAACACATTAACTCCTAATATCATCAATATGATGCTCAATTCATTTGCTTACTCTTAAGGGTGAAATAGATCATATCACTATTTTGCACATTTAAGTGAAAAATCCAATGAAAAATAATAAAATTTGGAGAAAATACTAAATCCTGAATCTCTATCCTCAGTATATGATAGTGAAATTGATCTCATAATTAAATCATGCCATGAGCATTCCAAAATTAAACAGAAATGACAATTGTATAATTACAAATGGGAAACAAGAAATATTTAATCCTTTTGGCCTTGTTGCTTAGTATATTCCAATATTAGCTGAATTTTTTCAATCACAATAATCCTACAGTCCCTTCGGGTGCCTGTAACACAGCCTATTCAGCATAATATTAGATACAGTTCAATACAACCCTACACTAAAACTCTCCAAACCTACCAGAATAAGAAGGACTTCTTTTCATTCTGTGTATCAGAAAATTTATAGAATTTTACCTGCAATCAAAGAGCACACTGGAAGCCTCTTTCAATTGACCTTTGCCTGATATTAACAAAGTCAAGTGATATTTCTCTAGAAACTATATCTATAGCTACTGCATGAATATTTAAGAAACGAAACAGCCCATTTTTTTCTCTCTGCAACAGAAAGCACTGCTTCAGATCTTCTGAACAATATGCTAATCTTCAGTTTTATCATGATGTCCCCATTTTTTCTTAACAGCTAAGTATGGATAGGTCTAGACGAAACTGTGAAGTTGGTACCTTCTCCCAGATTCCTTTTCAATGCCTAACTTTCTCCTTCAACTAAAACCCCAGCCTCCTCCTGGGCTCTCACACTCTTTCCTGAATGTAAGAGTCTCCTCCTCCCAGCTCTTATGTACTAGCTTGTTAATTCATTCAATATTTACTGAATATTGACTGTGTGCCAGGCATTAGATTCTGGAGTAAGTATGCTTTTCTTTCAAGCGTGAAAATAGCCATCTGTTCTGTGTTCTGTTCTCTCAGGGTCCTGTTCCCATCATTTTAATAAAGTTATTCATGCTATGATATTGATGGGTGAAAACTATATAATCCGCTACCTTTCAAATGACGTACAGCACTTCATACTTACGTGCTGAATTTTAAGCAGCCAAGTAAATTAAGTTGAAATCTTCTTTTCTAGAATTTTTGGGGCCACAGGATGCTTCTCATGATAAAGGTGAGTACAGAAGACTTAATTGTAGCAGAACAGGTCAATGTCAGAGACACTAGGACTGGAAATTAGGCTGGCCTCCAGAAGTGAGCACAATATTCTGAGGACTGACAGCTTCAAGGAAAAGTAGAAGGA